>NC_134484.1:430283006-430390506 GCF_040206685.1 Ascaphus truei | reverse complement strand
TGTATTGGGGGGTGGGTATATTTTTATATGTATTGGGTGGTGGGGGTGTATTTTTTTATATGTATTGGGGGGTGGGTATATTTTTATATGTATTGGGTGGTGGGGGTGTATTTTTTTATATGTATTGGTGGGGTCGCATCTTTTACCATTGTGTCCAGTATTTTTGAACAAGCCACCAGGCAACCCTATCCGCAGCATGGATCAATGCAAAGCAATGTGCTGCAAGCCATCGTAAATAATGATATTAATGATGATTGTCACGAGAACATCGAAATTGAAACACAGAAAAAGTGCTTTTGGCAGCTTCTTCACTAGCCGCTTGATTTTGCTGATGTGTGATGATATTCCAGCCAAGTTGGAATAGGGTATCATAGCCCTCTGAGAACTCTACTGACTTACCAGAAACAAGCTTTAATATCTACATGACTGTATTGTAATTTTAAATAGTGATCTTCATATTTAGTTAACCACTTCAAGTATTTCAAGTTCACAATGCATATGAAGGCAGTAATGTAAAACCTTTTACTGGGAGATGCACAGCTATATTCCCTCACAAGATCTTATATAAAAATACATGGGTAAATTATTCTATAATTGAAAAAAAAATTACAAACATGACATTAAGGTCTCCAAAGATGATATGTATTGTCAGTTTTCTAACAAATTTTTACTTCTTTCCACACATCAAAAATACAGCAGATTAGAGCACACTGTATAAACATCTTATATGCAACTGATTTCTTTGCTTCCTTTGTTTGCACTTTCCTGCGCCTAGAGATGCAAATGTACAGGAAAGATCTTATCACAGGTTTAATATGTGATAATTAGATTAGATCATTAACACCTGTATCTTTTTATCTTTTAGTATATTTAGTTTAATTATGTTCTTGCAGCAATTCCTAGCTGCTCCAGTTTGTTATTAGTGATTTGATCAGTAATGTGTTTTCCTTGTGTATTTTGATTGGACATGTTTGCGTCGTGATGTCATTGAACTGACTATAAGGCTACGACCCCAGTGTCAGCTGCATAATGCGCGCATGGGGGCGTGTGCACGTGTGAAAGACGCGATCTGCAGTCTGTGGTTGAGCTGCAGGAGATCGCGACGGGGGGTGAGGGGGTGCCATGACGTGGCCATGACATGGCCATGATGTGGCCAGCACTCCGTCGCCACTAGCATTGACAAAAATCTTGCCTTTTGCAAAATTTGGTCGCGTATCGTGATCTCTCTATGCGCGGGCAGGCAGCTACTGGGCCCGGCACCATAGAGGGGCAGATCTTGTTCCTGCCACGCACACCATAAGGTAGGGTCAGTAAGGAGTTCACACAGCAATTTCTCACTAAATCAAAGTCATTTATTTCCTGGACTGGGAAACAGGTTGCAATACACTTATGCACCAGTGTAAGTCCACAAACAGAAATAGCATACAGTACATCTGCAAACAAAAACAAAACCGTCCTTAGCTTTGGTGAAGGGGAGGAGTCCCAGCTATTCCCCAGATCAGCCCTCTGAGAACTTGCTCTCTTACAGGTTGTTTTTAAGCTGCAGCCCTAACCAATAGTTTATTGACTGCACCCCTGCATTCTAGGCAGACCTGGAACAAGGGTGTGGCTTCCTGAGCCTGGGATAGCGAGTGAAATTGACTCTTTCACTCCCTGCCTTCCTGTATGCCCTACTGTATATAGTCTGCCTCACAATGTCCACAAAATTGAAAAAGTTCATCAAAATTGTCTGCAGGGTCCAGCTTCGTGTAAACCTTAAAAATACTTACTAATGGTAGCGCAAAATCGAGTTATGTATCAATCTAAAAATGTATATGACTCAGCATGGCTGTTTCCTTATGTAGGATACCAAAATGTATTATGTTCACTTTACTGCTATTATACATTAATAATGTGTATTTGCCAACACTAGTTCTTAATACAATATTAACATCATTCTGTTTTAATTAAAATTGTTATTTGAAAGGAAGCAGGCACACGGTCTTAATCATCAAAGAATATAATGTGCCAAAGAAACCGACGTTTCGGCAGTACAAGCACAAGGTGAGGGCTTGTAAAAGTGTACTGCCGAAACGTCGGTTTCTTAGGCCCATTAAATTATTTGCTGATTAAGGCCAGGGCCATGGTCAAAAAGACCGTGCTGACCCGCGCTGAGGGGAAACATCATCCCTATTGAGCACGGCTTTAGATGGCGCTTCCGCACGCTTGCGGAGGCGTGTGGAATTGCAGCCGACAGCACAATTTAAGTTTTCCCGCTGAGGGAAGCGCAGGGCCGGTCATGTGACCGCCAAAAGCCAATGGCACTCCGTGACGACGGCGCCATGACGTGGCACACTAGCTCCGCTTCCCGCCCGCCTCCCACCCGGCTCACAAGCGCACACGCTGACGCTCATGCAGGGACACAATAAAGCTCCTGCTTGAGCAGGAGAGCATGAGCGTCAGCGCTGCTCAGCGCTGTGAATGTCACCATGTCCGAGGCCTAAGACTGTGTGCCTGCTTCCTTTCAACTAACTGGCTTACTTTGGGACACCTGGATTTCCCTGGACCCAGCGCATCGGCAGCAAAGTACCCCCCTCTAAACGTTATAATTGAGTGTGTGCACTACCTTCAATTAATTAAAATTGTATCATTTACGTGAAGGCTTGGCACCACTTAGTAGACATGGCCCTATATGCACTATGATCTATATATTTTTTTTACAAGTAAACTAACTTTTGAAAAGAAAAATAAAGAATCTGTCACAATCAGCAACATTCACTTCAATTGGCATACGTGTTTCTCCCCTCCTCTACATCTTTCCATGTTAATAGATTTGTAAAATAATTCATTATAAGAGCTGAGATAGACAGCAGTAAAAAAGAATCTAATTTTAAATGTACTTGTACATATTTGATATGGATACTTCTCCAAGCATACAACTCCTGGAGACTTCCCAGTTAAGTGATACATTCTATATATGCTAAAGAGACTATCATCATATGGGCTGTTTTCAGTCCAAAAAACAGTAGCTCTGGCAATTATTGAATTGCCTTGTAAGTGTATAATTAGGATGAAAAATGACAGTTAAAGGCACAACAAAAGTTGTTGTTTTTGGCCACAGATAATATCCGGTGCAAGTGTTCTTACACTGTGATAATATTTAATACTCTCATACAGCAGGTTACAAAAGTAGCATTCTGTAAATACTTTAAACATACTCTTAGCCTTTGGATGACAAACTGGACAATGTGTTGTAGGCACTTCGGGTACCAAGGAAAGTTAAAATGTATTCTAATTTTAAGTGCCTGTTCTGTATTTCTTTACAACGGAAATATTTCTTTATATTTTTCCATGACATAATATTCAGGGAAGAGTCAAAGGAACAACAAATAACTAGACTAATGGAATATGATCAACATCTACATATCCACTCAAAGCAACTTGAATACCGTTTTTTGGTTCTAAAACTTTAACAACATAAAAATACTTTACTGGAGTGAAATGACATGCATTTATTAAACCCACTCTGATTTTTTGGATTTAGAGGTTGGGTGTTTTTCGGAATCGGTTGAATTCACCAGACTAGGATTGCTATAATGTTCTTTCTTAGATCTCGGCTGCCTGTGAGTGATTATATGATGTTCATTTTCAGGTGTATTGCCACTAGTCGATATAATGCTAACCTGCCAGGAACAAGCTGTATTGCTATTTGCATTCGTATTAGACTTCGCCATATCTTGCTGTGAGCCTTCTGTTTGAAAAGAAGCAGTTTCTCCCTCACATGAAGGCAGAGAGTGGGAATCCCCCTTATTCGGCTCATCTATTTTGTCAAGGTGATTGGGAGAACAATCAGGATACATGGTCACTTGCTCCGAAGTTTCAGGTAACTTTGTATGTGGAGGTGTGGTTGAACAGCAACCACCTTTGAGGGAATCATTTTCCAGCATCAACAGCTCTCTCTTAAGGTTCTCTGATCTTCTTCTTCTATGGATTACATATATCAGGTCCACCACACTAAGAATCAGAGAAATTACTCCAGTTCCCCAGATAAAGATCATCATGAGGGATTTTTCAGTTGGTCTAGAGATGTAGCAATCAACACTGCTGGTACATGGGGCTTGTAAACAGCTAAATCTCTTTGGAACTAAAACCCCAAAGAGGAAATACTGCCCTGCACTGAAACTAGCCTCTATTAAAGCTCTCAGAAGGAGATGAACAATATATGCCAAAGAGAAGTCTGGTATTTGCATATGTAATCCCCCACCATGATAGGTGGAAGAGTTACTCTTCCTGTGGTGATCATTTGTTGTTGCTATGTAGTTAACCACTTTGTGTAACACATGGACACTAAATAAGGCATATGGTAGAAAGACCACCACGGTCTGTATAAGCCAGTATCTGCTGTGGGACACAGGAGAGAAGATGTCATAGCACACATTGGAGCACCCAGGTTGTAGTGTATTGCAGGTAAATTTCTCCTGTTCGTCTTGATAAAGGGGGTACCCCGCAAAAACAATCATAGCCATCCTGAGCAGGATCATTATTGTAAGCCAGATCTTTCCTGAAAGACAAGAAAGACAGTATGATGGTGATAACAGGTTGAAGGAGTAGCTCAGCGGTAATATCACAGCCTGTGAAATGGGTGTACCTGGTTGAAATACCAGTGTCAACCTTTCTTGGGCAAGTCACTTTATCACCACATGTCTTATGTACCAAAATTAGATTAACACACAAAAAAGAGGAAAACTCTCACCTCTGCCTTCTAAATTGTGGGAGAGGTGCAATTGGAACAGTGAGCACTAAAATACAGCAAAACGAAAAAAAGACTTTCCTTTAAATGCACTAAATCCACATAATCATGTAGCCATTTATGACTGCGCTGGGTATATATTATATATTTGTAATGCCCATGGCTAGTATCTGTTTTATACGTGTACTTTAGAATGGTTGTTTGATTAATTATATTGTGATCAGGAGATCCAAGTGGTGTTTGTAGAATATCTTGATTCACCAACCAATGGCTGACTGAATCCATATCTGGTTTTAATTAAACTTGATTGTACTAGAGTTTAAATGTTTGAGTTGCAGAAGTAAATCATTCCTTGATAAAGGGCTTTTAGCGAGACACATGTAGGAAGGTTTTTTGTACTGTTTCCATGAGTCGATAATAAATTATTTTATATCTGGGTTGACCTCTGTTTGAAGCTTTTGCTCTTGAAGCAGTGAAGCAGTGTGGTGCCAAGATCCTGTGTTCTGCTGCAGAAATTACATCAAGCCTAACATTTATTATTATTTACAAATGCACAGACTGTGATGGGAGATAGCGGGTTCGATGATAGCAGTGATAGTGCTCACAGATAGTCTAGTAATCATGTGTACTCAGAGAATTAGTGATTTAAACAAAAACTTTTAGTCCTTATTAATAGTTAAAAAATAGTTTCAATGCTTCATAGTCCAGGGAAACAGCTGCCCCGCCCCTGTTTGTTAGTTTAAAACGGGTATAATAAGCAACACATACTTAAAAGATCCAGTCACCCAGGTGCAGAGTGATTACAAATGCCCAGGGTCTGATTCAATCTCCTCAATTCTGTCAATAAGAGTGTGTCCTAAGGACACCTGAATTTCAATCTTTAACTGTGCAATGTTTACTCTGGTTACTTTTGTTCCTGAAATATTATAAAGATGTTCTAATACTCAAAAGAGTATTGTATTAAAAACATTAATTTGATCTCCTGCAAGTTAATATCTCAAAATAGTAATAGTACCAGCCCTATGATGTCAGCCAGGCACTTAGTCAAATTTACTGCCATGTCCCTTTGGGTAACCAAACTAGACGTAATATTAAATTCCAACACTAATATTGCTTAGCAAGATACAAATAGATCATTTAAACTTGCCCCAATCTATAGAGTAGTGTGGGCTGCGGACCGACACAGAGCTGTGCCTCCCTGCTGCCTGCCTCTATGCCAGATCAGTGCTGATTGAATGACGTCAGCGCTGGCACTTAAACCGATGCACATTTCGCATGAGGATGCTTCTTCAAGGGGAATCCTTCAATCACTAATCCTCTGAGTGCACATGATTAACATAGCAGTGACACTGCTCACAGAGAGTCTATCAATCCATCAGATAGATCAGAGCATGCTATCTCTCAGGGGCAGATTGTAGGTACATAACAGCCCATGTGATTCTTTGAAGAGTAGCCCTCCTCCTGCAGCATCGCGCCATCATGGTAACACCTCGGCATGTGACGTTATGGCGTCATAACAACCCAATGCTGCAGGAGGAGATGCCGCTCCAGAGAAAGTGAGACACCCCCTTCTCGCTCACTCAAACACACCCTATATACTTACACGCCTTGGGAAGAGGAGCCAGACCGGGACTCTGCAGCTCCCTCCTCTAGTCGGATAGAACGTGGATACCGGCGATAACAAGAGGGAGAGTATTGCAAGTAGTCAGTGAGCTGGACAGCCACCAGCCACGGCTGCTTGGGAGCCACAGCACGGCCCACTGCCCCGACCCTGATCACCCAATAGGGCAATCCACTCCTGTTATCTCCCATCCCAGTTTGAGTGCATTTGTAAATAATAATAAAGGTTAGGCCTGATTTAATTTCTATATGATTATGTGGACCGAGTACATTTAAGGGGAAGTATTTTTATGTTTTGCCACCAAAATTAGATTGTGAGATCTAAGGGGAGACACTATATAGCAATACAAAATATGATTATTATTATTATTATTATTATCATTATTATTATTATTTTTATTAATGAAAAAAGCTTCAAACTGAGACAACGTTCAGAAGCATAAAACAAAATAATGAAATTAAAAATGTAAACACAGGTCTACAGGTGACAAGCTATTACAAAAATCAAATATACAATACCTAAGTATTTGTAGCATTATCCAACTATTATCTATAATATAAAGGAAATATCACAGCAAACAGATATACAAATAATAATCATATATGAGACTCTCTTAGAAGACTAAAATGCTTAGACTTTATAAATAAAAAGGAGCAGTATATTTAATATTAATGAACATTTTCAATTAGAATTTGTGTTCCTCAGAATACCACACAGTAACACAAAAAAAACATGTTGTGGGTGGAAAGATTAATATAAATATAAACTGAAAATAAAGAATATTTCGTTTTACATTTACTTGATATATTTGTTAGGATCACATATCAATAAGCTAATAGTATTTGACTAATTGCAATGAATTTCAAATTGATGTTTCTCACAAAACACATTTTTTCATTTACAAACAGCAACATTATAACAACTTGTTTCTCTAATTTATATTAATTGACACCCAAAAACTGAATGCACAAATATAATTTATTAACCATGTAGCTATATAGCATTCAGATTTCTTTGTTCCTATCAAATATTTGAAGTGATTAAAAGTATTATACTTTAGTAATAATTGTAATAGAATGTTTTTACACACTTACCTACTGCAGTAACATTGTAGTTGAAAGTGATAATCAAAAATCCCAGTGAGTCCAAATACTCCATAGTCAACATAAATACGCAGACTAGTCCGTGCTCTCAGAAATGTACCATTTTTACTATAAACCTAAGGAAAAACAACCAACTATTGTTATTTTACACTTCATAAAGTATACCTATATGCCCATTGTAATTATAAACATGTGATAAATTGTACAGCAAAAATAATTTCTGGTGTACAGTATATGTTGCATAAATACAAGTAACATGAGTATTACTCTAAGGTTTTAGCTCTGTCAAGTAACCGCTCTTCTTACCTCTGTGGCTTCACTTTGCAGACAACTGCAACAAGACAAAGGACAGCAGAAGTCATCTCAGTCATTGTGGGCTATTCTTACCATCCAAGGGCATTCCAACATCCCCGGATTGCTGGAATATTTGTTGGAAAGAGAGATCACAAAATGGAATGACAGAAGTCTATAAATTCCCCCAGGAATGGGAACAGGACACTGTTCAAAAAGAACCCAAACGTCAAGAATGTGGAAATGACACTTCCCCCTAAAAGAGTTGTGTACATTAAGATCTATTATTTCCCTCAATATGTAGAGATAAAGGTACAACAACGTACGACAGAACATGCGTTAGTTCTATTCTAATATTAAAGAACATGTTGATTTTAATCATTTAAATAAAAATAATATTGAATGAATTTATAGAGCAATGCCACAAAATATTACTAGATATATTTCAAATCACATGAACCAGACACAGTCAGGTTTTGGTGGGTTAAAAAAAAAAGTGACATATCCCCCCAACCCCATTGCACAAACATATACAATGTATGGTAGCTCAAATCACACGGAGGTTAAACGGCAGACAGCGTTTCTGGGTAGAAAAGAGAGGCACGCTCTAATAATATTTTACTGGTTGCAAAATAACACAAATAGTAATAGGGCAAATAATTTTATGGTTTGGTATAGCATAAAAACAAATCACGGTTTTGCTTCCAATAGTGCAAGCTTGCAATTCTGGGTTCAATGAGAATGTTGCACCCAAAAAAAGTCCATTACTAAGATATTTACAGTCTGTTATTGTACTGCATGATATTTAAAAATGTGCATTAAACATTGGCAGATCAGATATATCCCTAATCCATATCTTACTAACATTTTTCGCTGTAGTCTGTTTCCAGTAATAGAAAAGAATGCTCTTCCGTCCCTCTGTGCTGCTTTATTCCCGAGAAACGGCATGCACCTGTTATAACGTTTGAAACATAGTCTGACTAGAATGTGTTACATATGTACTATATTGGCTATGTCCCTGGAAGACAAATCTACATTTCCATGATTAATATCGACTTTAAAGCCTTGCTAATGTTTTTATCAGCCAATACGAATATCACTTGTGAGCATGTTCACATGTCTCAGACAGGTCTCCACAAATGGATAAGAAGCAAAAGATGACAATATCTGCTCATTTACATCTCATTTCCCAAAATCCCTAGCTGCAGTGGAAGCATTGTATGCTAAGAGATAATTGTGACAAGCAGGGTTGCAGCCCTGTCTCAGAGAGTCACAGAATGTGCACCCAAGTGATATTTTTATTTGCTGTACACTGTACAGTGGAGGGTTTTTGTCAGATTTATACCCACCATAACTTATTTAATGTGTGGTTAATTTTTTTAATCCAACTATCAAAAACAATAGTAAATGACATTATCTCCATTTAAGATATGCATATCTCAATGAGAAACCATATCAATGCATTGCAATTAATCATACAAATATTTAAATGACTGCCATATGGTGCTATTTACATACTGTACATACATTAATGACATTATTTATATTTGTAAAGTGCAACCAAACTAAAAATGTAATCCCTCTCTCCCTCTCTCCCTCTCTCCTGCTTTCTTTCCTTTATCTCACCCACTCCCACTCAGCCTTCCTTTTCTTGCTATTACTTATTTGCCATCCATCCAATCTGCCTTCCTTGTCCAAATCCCTCTTAGCTCATCTCCCATGTATTTCTCTGTTATGTAACCTCTGTTTCTGTCACTCTTATGTACCTGTTCTTCTGTTGTTGCATGTTAATCTCTATTACTTTGCTTTTACCTTGACCCCTCTCTCTTAGTCACTGCCATCTCTTTTCATCTTTCACTATTTCATTTTGATCATACTGTACCTCGCCCCTTTCCCCTTTCGATCTTTTAGTCCCTATTGCCGACTCACTTAGGGCACATGAACTTGATGGTGTCAGTGATAAAACCAGAAACTGTACTACCCAGATTGGAAAAGGCGTTCTGTTTGGCTAACTAATCCTAACAGTATGTTTAGCATCTGTTAGTTTGCTATATAAGACATCTTTCCATTCCATCACTATTGTGGGCAGATTTTGCACACACCCAAAGATTGAAGTGTAAAAATGACAGCGCACAGACACCTGAATAACACGCTTCTAAAGGTGAAGTCCCACTTCTGATCAAAATAAAATCCACGCGATTGATATGTTAAATGGTTTTAAATGTAGTTGACGGCTGTTTTTAAAATAAGTTCAAAAGAATGATATATTGTTTAATCCTATTTGATTTAAAGTCATTTTTGATGTTACATTTATAGCCTGGGTCCCCCTGGTCTCCCCCCCCCCTCCCCGGTCCCGCTTCCCTCCGCTGCGGCCAGGGATTGTGCGGCATGAAAGGGAGGCTGCAGGAGCAAGGAGGGTAGTATGAAGAGGCGACCGGATCGCCGGAGGTCTGTTGCCATCTTGGTAATGCGCACGCATGCGCAGTATGGTTCTCACATGCGCACGTGGGTAGGTTGTGGCGGCCATGTTGGGACTCTCCGCGCATGCGTAGTACACCTAAACAGCAGCAGCCATTACAGAAATAGATCCACAGGGGAACTAGATACCCCAGAAGGCAATAGGGCTGCGGACCACATGGAACAGATCAGCCAATAGGGCTGCAGAGATTTCCTGCAAGGAACAGATACATTTGGCTCGCTGAGACCTTGCGCTTTTGTCAGAGCTGGGGCACGGAGGGTGAGGGTGTAGGTGCAGGGCGTCAGTAGGCTCCTGCACTAGGCCAGAGACCCCCTTATAGGCCCCAGCTAAGCCCTGACTCCCCCATAAGTTTGTGGCTGCTACAGGGAGAGGTCCTTAGATAGGGACACTGCCTCAATTAGCCTCCATAGTGTCAGGGACATAGCAGGACGCCGCGCAGCAGATGTGGCCTGTGGTCTGAGACTCTCATCAAGGTGGGACCCTCGAGCTGGCTACCACCCCACGTGGAGACAGACGCCATTGCTGACGGCAATGGCGTGGGACCAGACGGTTTCTCTTCAGTCGGTGGTCCCAAGAGCTGGAGCACTCGGCAGGTATGACACCCCATCTACAAGTGCAACAACTCTAACACTGATTGTGGCCAGCGCTGTCACACATACATTGGGTGGGTTGGCTTCTGTGGACATCTGGTGGTTGGGTGCCCAGGGCACCTCAGTACTTTGGGGAAAACCCCACCAGGGTGTGGACAGGGTAGTTGGACAGGGGACACAGTGTGGAAGTATGGCCTTTTGAGGCCTGTGTTATTCTGTGTACTGTTATTTGCATGTTCAGTAAATGAAAATAATGCATTTACAGTCAACTTCATTACTTTAGCAGCTAACCGCTAAGGCAATGAAGGGGTTAAGGAACAACAGCAGGTTTATTGGGGGCAGAGGGGGTGAGTGAACCGGGTACTTGGCCCTTCATTCACCGCCTCTGCCCCCAATAAACATTACAATATGTAATAACCACCAATACACAACCCACCCCCTTTGTCCCCACATAAAACCATCATTTATTTTTTGATACACAGGATTGATACCAGAGGCCGGCGGGGGTCCTCCGGTAGTCCCTGCGGGTGTCCGGGGGACCCAACCAGGCCCCGGGTGGTTCCCGTGGGTGTCTGGGGGCCCTCAGGTGGTCCCTGCGGGTGTTCACCAAGGGTGTCCAGGGGTCCTCAGGTGGTCCCTGTGAGTGTCTGGGGATCTTCGGGTGGTCCCCGTGGGTGTCCGGGGATCCTCGAGTGGTCCCCGTGGGTCCCTGCTGGCCTGCGGTACCAATCCTGTATCAAAAAATTAAATTTGGCATACATTACCATAAATACACCTCCCCCCCACCCAACACATACAGTACAGTAATGGGCAAAATAACTATTATCCAGATATTGATAATAGCTAATTTGTCCATTATTAAATCAAACATTAGCCATTGGACACCCACGGGGAACACCCGCAGGTATCATCCGAGGGCCCACAGACACCCATGGGGACAACCTGAGGACCCCCAGGGGGACCACCTGGAGGTGGACCACCTGGGGGCCCACGAACACCCGCAGGGACCACCCGGGGACCCCCAGATGCCTGCAGGGACAACCGGGGACCCCGTTGGTGCCCCCAGACACCCACGGGGACAACCTGGAGGCCCATGGACACCCGCGGGGACCACCCAGGGACCCCCGCCGAATTCTGGTATCAATCCTGTGTGTAAAAATATAAAATCTGATTTTTTGTGGGGGCACAGGGGGTGGGTGGATTGTGTATTGGTGTTAAGCACATATTGTAATGTTTATTAGGGGCAGAGGGGAGGAGTGAAGGGCCAAGTACCCACTTCACTCACCTCCTCTGCCCTCACTAAAGCTGCTATTCTGCCTTAACCCCTTCATTGCCTTAGCAGCTATCCGCTAAGGCAATGAAACTGCTTTAATGTAATTCTTATTACTAGTGTGCGGGAGCAGGGGGTCTCCTGAGCTGCACCACATTGATTTCAGCCTCGGGCACCCCCTGCTTCCCAAATTACAGGCCCAGATATGGGGTGACGGTATCTCCTTTATTATTTAAATCCCCCAGTCACATAACGCGGACAATTTAAAAATGGTGGCGAGACTGGCACCCAATGCCTCATAACAGGGCCTGTAACTCGGGAAGCAGGGGGTCGCTGAGGCTGAAATCAAAGCTCTTCAGCTCAGGAGATTACATTAATGGAGCTTCATTGCCATAGCAGATAGCCGCTACAGTAACAAATGTGTAAAGTTTTTAATTAGGGTTTTATTACTAGTGTATTGTAGCAGGGGGTCTCCGGAGCAGAACCTTGTTGATTTGTGGTCTGGGCACCCCCTGCTTCCCGAGATACAGGCCTCGTTATGGGGTGCCGGTATCTCCTATGCATTTAAATGTCCCGTGTCACGTGACCGTGGGAATAAAATGCATAGAAGATACCGGCACTCCATAACGGGGCCTGTATCTCGGGAAGCAGGGGGTCCCCGGACCTGAAATCAATGCGATTCTGCTCCGGAGACCCCCTGCACATGTACACTAGTAATAAAATGTAAATTCTAAAAAAATTATTTGAGATTTGCGCAGGGAGAGGCAGCTTTCTCTCTCTCTCTGCAGCAGAAAGATCTCGCCAGGTGAGCCCTTTTCAGAGGGGCAATCTTCACGTCGCCGGCTAATCGCTATTTTTATAACTGTTGCTATCACTGGTATTGGGGCTTTCAGCACACCGTGATAGCAACGCTGTAAAAAATGGCAATTTAAAAACCCTGGTGATTTTTTAAATCTGATTAATGTGTACTGAGCTTTACAAAACCTCACAGGTCCCATCTCCTCATGTCTCAAGCTTCAACTAGAATAGTTTTTTTAGTAAGATACACTATCATCAGCACCGTGTTTTAATTGTGTTTTGCTATCCTGTTATAAGAATATGCTCCAAAGGCTGAATCCTGTCTATTTGACAAGTGGCAGTAGTGGAAGCAAGGCTATGCATGAATCGTGCAACAAACTAGTGTGCATAGCCTAGCTTCCTCTACTGCCAGTTACTGTACATCTTTTATAACTTATGTATTCATTCTCCATCGTAATCTAATGAAGCAAAGTGTATATAAAGGTGTCTCTCTGTCTAAAAAGGGTGTGTCCCTTGTGACTAGGAGTCATATCTTTGGGGTACCACTTTTGCATCTCGGTGCCACCCGGACCCTGAATGGATTTAGCTCAGAACTGTTTTTTCGCCAGTCTTGAGTTATCCATTCTCCAATCTTGTGTTGGATTAGCCATCTGATACACAGCCCTGTTGCTTAGCAACCTTTGCCACAGTCAGCATTTTATGCAGACTTGATTAAAAGGATATACAGTAGTCCTTTGGTGTACTTAGGCTCAATAAGAGATTTCTTCATAAATCTGATTAATGTGTACTGAACTTTACAAAACCTCACAGGTCTCATCTCCTCATGTCTCAAGCTTCTACTAGAAAAGTTTTTTTTTAGTAAGATACACTGTCACCAGCACCGTGTTTTAATTGTGCTTTGCTATCCTGTTATAAGAATTACACCAAAAGACACCATTTCCCAAGGAATACATGGCAGGTATCTTTTCCTATGCCAAGAAACCTAAAAATAAAAAAGCAGATATTTCTGGAGTGCTACATTATAAATAAAAAGAAAGGCAAAAGTGTATGTGAAAATTATACTTTTTTTTTTTTTTAATGGTGCCATTAACAAAAAAATATGTTTTATAAAATAGAGTTAAAAGGAATTGCACCTTTCATCTGCACTCAACATATTAAAAAGGTTGCTAACGTTTTGTACATATTATTAAATCTATTAATAAATCTCTTCTTGGTCCATTAAAAGATTTTACAGCCTACAAAAAATATTTACATTATAAAAAAAAACTAAAAACACCATGACATTATTGGCTCATATTTACAGAGTGATCTTGTCTTATAACCGTGCACCTCTTAGTAAATATGGCTCACAACATGTTTTGTTCTTAATCTTTTAATCACATTTCAACTCACAAATAGTTGTATATTATGTGATAGCATTTTACATGCTACACCATACACGTATAACTTTGGAGAAGTTAAAATCAGGACTGATTCCATGGACAATTATCACCAAGATGCTTTTATAATGCTACTGAAAATGGTGGCAAAATGTAGGTGCTACACATCTGCTTTAATAAATGTTGAATACAGAAATTGCTAATGTGTACACTCAGTGCAGAAGACAATTATAAATGTCTTGCAAACATTAGCTAGTGAAATTCAAAAAAGTAGAAATAGATTTTGAGCAGAAACCATTCTTAATATATTTTTCCCCCCTTCATTTAGGGCATACACATTAGATGTATTCTTAAAGGTATTCTCTTGGATATTTGAACCTAAAGGATTAGGAGAGCTTTAAGTTGAGGAATTCCGTAATGTACAGCACGGGGATATTATTAACCAGCAAAGAGCACACTTGCTCAGTTGTTAAGTAAGAGCCAGACAGATTAGTTTCTCAGAATAATTTGTTCCAAATTAGTCTGGGTAAACATTCTGAAATCGTGTTGGTCCTGTGGAGAAGAGGGATAGAGCTCGGACTCTTGAAAAGAGTGAATAATAATGATAGCTGAGCTCTTCAGAGTGATATTTATCCAGTGTAGTATTTGGAACAGTGTAGTGTTGGTTCAAAAATGATGCAAATTGTACCATTTTGACTCTGGATAACTTGTGTCAATATATCAAGGTAATTTGATAAATAAGAAAAAAATCTGAAAATGATGTGTGTCAATTTTGCAACACTTGCATCAGTTAGCATTTTGGGGAGTTGGAGCAGTGAGGGGAGCAGTTGATTAGAACAATAGTTTAATAAAGTGTATCAAAGTTTGCATCAGTATAATGGAGCAAAGTTGTGTTAATTCAATCCACCAGGTCTCTTTCTCTCTGCGTCAGATGCAAGAAGCTCATACATTTGGAATTATAGCAAATTGACACAAACCAAAACTTTTTGCTCTTTCAAGATGGAGCAAATTGCTCCACTTGACACATATCCCTCCACGGTGGCCAATCAATAAGGTAGTTCTGCACAAGTGCAAACAATACCGGTCATGTAACAGGTAACCTCAGGTCATGTAACAGGTAACCTCACTGCCAGGGCTCCCTGATCCGTGCTTAGACAGGGTAGGATCAACCCATCACTATCCCCAGCCTTTCCCCTGGGGAGGAGCTACGTGCCAAGCTGGTAATGACAGGGAGAGTAAGAGGTGACGTGGGGGAGAGAGTGAGAGAGAGGGAGGAGGGAGAACCGTGAGAGAGAGGGGGAGTGAGAGAGAGAAATAGGGGACTATGCTAGTAGCCTTCATAAAGCAACTCACTGGTACGCCGCCAGTTTTTTCAGCGTTGCTATCACGGTATGCAGACATCCTTGAATACCTGCGACAGCAAAATGCCAGTGACGTGATGTTCACCGCTCTCTAAAGGGCTCACCCGGCGATCTGCAGCGATCGGGCCCAGCTGCACAGAGAGAGACGTCTCTCCCTGCGCATATCTCACCAGCGATTGCAGGGTTTTTATAACATCTGGGGACCCCCTGCTTCCCGAGATACAGGCCCCGTTATGGGGTGTCAGTATCTCCTATGCATTTAAGTGTCTCGCATCACGTGACCATGGGATTTAAAAGGAGATACTGGCACCCCATAACGGGGCCTGTATCTCGGGAAGCAGGGGGTCCTCGGACCTCCAATCAACGCGGTTCTGCTTCAGAGACCCCCCCGGTCACGCACACTAGTATTTAAAATTTTATTAAAACAGCTTCCTTACCTTTGTGGCTAGTCGCTAAGGCAATTAAGGGGTTAACTACCAGTGCACAGCTTGTGGGTGAAGGTGGTATTTTGTGGGTGTTTATGCCTTGCGGGGGGGTTAATACAGCTAAGGTAATGAAGGGGTTAAACCGCCCTTCCCCCCGCTACCACCTGGTAGGCCTAAATATCCATCCTTGGGGCTACTACCCCTTCACCCAATTCCTTTACCAGTAATGGGCAAAATAACTATTAACCAGATATGTATAATAGCTCATTTGCCCAACACAAAATCAAACATTAGCCAGTCAGCATAAATAAAGTAAATAAAACTTTCTACTTGCCCCTACCATCATGAAGGGCCTCCTCGTCTGCATACTCCAGGTCCATGTCCTCCGTTACCAGCAATAGTACAAGAAAAAAAATACAATCTAATGGCCCCTAACCCCTTTAATCAACTTAGCGATAAATAACTGCTGTAGTAGTTAAGGTTTTAACCCACCCTCCCCCGCTACCCACCCGGGAGGCCTAACCACCCATCCACCCAAGGGTCACTATACTCACCCGCTACCCATTTATTGGCACAATGGTCAACCTAATAAAAATCATTACGGCCAAAAATACACAATAATAAAAGAAATACACAAGCACTTAAACACCCCAACAATAAAAGAAGTAAAAATCCGAAAGTACACATCAATAATATTAATCTATCACCAAAACAGCAAAATAATTAATGAAATAAACACCTAGCCAACAAATCAATTAAAGAAATAAAACCACTAGCCAACAAATCAATTAAAGACATTATACAGCTAACCAATAAAAAAAAATCAAGACATAAAACCGCTAACTAATCCACAAATGTACAAATTCCAAACAATTTAATCAAATTGCCAAGCCATCCAAATTCCAAACAATTTAATCAAAACAATAAACAGAAATAGAAACTATACCAATCAATACAAAACAAACATTTGCCAAAAAATGCATTGCCGGTCCCTGTATTTATCTGTACCCTAAAGGGGCACAAATTAATACATAGCAGTCAATGGGCAATGAAAAACATAAAAATAAATAAATACAATCAAAAACCCTGAAAAAAAAATGGCATTTACATACATTCAGTAATGAGAGAGAGAGAGAGAGAGAGAGAGCAAGGGACACACAGTGAGAGAGAGAGGGGGACAGTGAGAGTGGGGGGAAACAGAGTGAGGGGGGAAACACACAGTGAGGGAGAGAGGAGGGGAAACACAGTGAGAGAGAGGGGGGACACAGAGAGGTGTGACCAGACATCCTGGTTTGACCAGGACAGTCCTGGTTTTTAGCCGTTTGTCCCACGTCCCGACTTTTCTGGCCACTGTCCCAGTTCTTCTCTGCGCTGGCTGTGCATGCGAAGTCAGCGCTCTCCATTCACGCATGCACAGTCGGTGCGCGCGCAACATTTGTCCCGGTTTTTGCCGTGACAAATATGGTCACCCTATATATGATTTAAAACCAGAGACAGAACATGAAACACAGACAGAGCTCAGTGCACATCCAGTGAAACTTATACACGGTACAGTGCCTAAATATATATGTATAGATATCTATTAAATAAAATGGTCTTTTAGTTTAACATTTTGGCCAAAGTGTTGTAAGCCCCTGAGCCACTACACGGCAGACCACATCTCAAGGGTCCCTAACACTAATATAAATTCTTAATAACCTGTGAATCACCAGGAAGAATGATTTCAAAAAAATCTGTCAAAATTAGTTGCATAGTTCTAAGTCTGATTGAAGCTTTTATTAACCTGTACATTACCAGGAAAAGCACTCTGTATTAGATTTGTCACAATCATACTGCAAGCAAGCAAGTTCCCCTGAGAGTGGGAGATGCTATGGAGTGAGCTTTTAACCATTTAAATGTGGGAGGGGTGAGCTTCAATTAGGTAGGAGGTTGCCACCCTATATATGATACTGCAAGTATCTACAATTTAGCACCACAAGTTTGCTTGGTATTAGTAATAATGTATAGGCAAACTCTGAAAAAAACATGAAATGTATAATACCTTCTCATTTCTGTAGACGCTATTATCCTAAAAAGCAAAGGAAACCATAAATACGTTTTTGCCACTGATGTTATTCACCCGAATAATTTAACTTTGCAATTAAAGTGATGATGGTCTGCTTTTCTAAGTCAAAGTGTTATCTTAAGAGGAAATTAAGTCCTTATTTCTTGGCATGAATAATTGGATTTGCATGGTCAAGGATAGCATTCTATGCATTGCACTCAAACCTTTCCTCTGCATGCACAGTACACATCAAATATAGAAATATTTAATGCCTATTTGGGAGATACAATACAGAAAAGCATGATGTTTTGGGGGGAATAGAACCAATGAGTAAATGCAAAAAAAACAGCATACTGTACTATCTTGAAATGTAAACAATACTTTAAAATGGAAGAGAAACTTAGATCTGGTTTTGGCTCCACCTCTCTTACATTTTTAACACATCCTCAATGTGTGAAGGTTTTACTGCTATATGGTACCTGGCATTGTGCTCAATTCTTTCAGTGCTTGTCTCTGAATGATTCAGATTGTTTAGCCTGAGATTCTCCAGATTCTCGAACACCAGTTTCACACACTTCTATGTTTGATCTGTCACTCGTAACGTGTCAATTAACGCTGTGTTTTACATTTGTGAATGGAACTTGTCCCAGGGTCTAGACATAAATGATCTAATGTTTATATAAGACCTAATATCTCTGCTGGGTGACAATGAGAGAACCCTGGGACACAGTCGATTCACAAATTTAAAACCACAGCATAAATGCACACCTTTTACAAGTGACAGTTCAAACATAGAAGTGTTTGTGAAACTGGCATCCAAGGATCTGGAGAAACTCAGTAGATTTCCCAGGCTAAACAATCTGAATCATTCAGAGAAACAAGCACTGAAAGAATTGAGTAAAATGTTAGTGTCACGGGAGACCAGGTCATTTACACCTTTTTACCAGGATCATGCATTGAGCAAAACGAGTTGTTACACAAACTACAGCAAAAAGACACACTTACTTGGGAATTGGGATTTAAAAACTATACTTTCCTAGGTGTAGGGGCTTATCAATACAAAGCTTAGCCCAAATGCCACAGCTCCCCTCTCTCTCCAAAGGGCTGGAATTCACTTGGTGCTTAGAGTCTTAGAAAACTTTGAGAGAACTTTGAAAGACCTTGGAGAACACTGGAAAAAAGCTCTATCTAATGGGCGCAAGGGGTTATAATACCTCTGACTTTCTTTTAAAAAATACAATAGCCCAATCCAAATCATGAGAAATGTCTCCGCCGCCAATCAGAGATAAGCTGGTAGACACAACAAGGTTACATGGAAATCTGAATGACCCAAGGGGCATGGACAACTTGGCACCTCTGACCCTGGTTCCATCAATGCCATCCACGGTGACAGGCTCTTGCCAGTATGGTGGAACAAATGGACATGCAAATAGCATCCATTATCTCAGGACGTGGATACGTGTCCTTCCCTCCTATCCAAATGGTGTTGACACCTCAGACACATCATCTGTGGCTTTTATCTCCACCGTATGAGTAGACACAGTGGCACCCAAGTTGGTAGCCCACTGGCTCACTTATAACACTGGCTCTGAAAGTCCCAGCTCATCTCTGTACACAAACAGATATGTTTAAAACACACTGTTCCATAAAATATACACTTTAAAAATATCCTAAGTCTTTTGGTTATGGGAAATAGAATAAGAAGCTGCACGTTATTTCTTACTAGCCATATTCCCCACACTCTATACAATAAACGTAGGACTGGACTTTTAAAAGTCCCCTCACAACCTTGTAGATGATTGGAGTACCCCCCAAAACCTCTATACTGGTTCTGGGTGACCTGGTATTTACTGGGTATCCCCATTAACCTAGGGGCCCCTTGACTGTTTCAGGGAAACCTCACATCCCTATGCCCCATTTACCTTTCTGGGCTGTGCTGAAGCTGGGACCCCTAGTGGTGAGTCTCGCAAGTGTTTTCAAGGGGAGATATTACCGAGACAATGTGTCTACATCCGACCTGATTCCTGGGTACATTTTTAGGGGAACCAACAACTCTGGGCCCTGACTAGATAGACACAATCTGACAACACTTTCTCCGCAAAACCCTCTTGAAACTCATACCACAGCAATCCCTGCTTGCTGGCATCCCTGGAAAGGTAAAAACACAACAATTCTTTATTGTCACATAATTACAGGTAATGTTTTTACAACAGTTGGGTCCAAGAGCTGACACTTCTGAACCCCAAAACATGGATCAGAAGTAACCAAACGGGCTTAACCTTTATTAGTGAGCCTGGCTACCTCTTCACCGTCACAGTTAGGTATAGTGGTAAAGCGTTCAGACAAAGGAGGCAATATCATCATGAGAGGATAGTTATGTAAAAGAGAACTTAAGGTTGCTAAAGGATAAAATTTGCTATGAGGTCCTCGCCAGGGATCCCACTGTCATTTTCTCCAAGAAGGTCTTGGAGATTTTGAATAACGATCTCAAGGATCAATTGAGCTATCAAAAAAAATGTAATATATATATGTGAAGTTTCTCAAAAATGCAACGTTTTATAGTGTACCCAAGGTTCACTAGAACCCTCTAATGCCCCCTGGACGTTCCATCATGTCAGGAATTGGGTGTTTGAGAAAAAAAGCAAGTGTATATAAGTACTGAGACCCTATGTCATTACACTCCCCTCCTATCTAAGGCTGAGATTATAGTGCCGGCGTGCACCACCGGGACAAAATCAACAAACCAATGGAGGCACATATAGTGCGTGAGACCGTGGCAGCGCAAGGGCCCGGCAGCGCGACTGCGTTTTGAAAAGACAAAAAAAAACGTTTTTACAAGTGTTGGCCGTGTGACGTCAGCGTCACGTGGTTCAGCCAATAAGGGCGAACCAGCTTCGTAACACTTTCACCACGCCTCCCCATCAATTCCCCAATCTCCTGCAGCTATTACCACTAATCGCTGGGGCTGCAGGAGTGCGCCAGGTTGTGCACGCACGCCGGCACTATAACCCTTAGTTATACAAATTACGCCCTAAAGAGACTTGAGCGGGTCAGCATAACACTGAAATACTTTCCTGGCTAAGAAAGAAAAATTGCACAAAAGCGCACAAGGGATGGAGTTAGTATTATTTATTAAAACAAACACATAGATAGCTGAGAGGATCCAACCCCTCCTCAGCTCAAAAGGTAAAATGCCCAGATACTAAAACCATACATATGGTCTCTAAACATAGAATATCCTAAGACAATAAAACACATACAACAAAAGACAATCAATGTAAAAATAAACAAAGAAAGTACTGACAGCCCAAGGGGATTTAAATAAAAACCGCCATGGAGGACTATAATACCGCTGACAGGGGGAGACGAACACTTACACTAAGGTAAAGGTGGGGGTCCACGGATGACCGCACAAGATCCGGATCGCGGCACCAGGGAAGATGAAACAGCCACCACCAGAACCTCAGGCAGGCTCCGTCTCAGCCTCTCAGCAAACACGCGCAGGATGACCTGTCGTGACCTCTACGTGTTTCGCACCACGTGCTTCGTCAGGAGGTCACGTACAGCGTCATCCGCGCGTATTTATAGAAGGAAAGGAATCAGTAAGGACGGCCCCTTCAGACGCCAAACCTAATGCCCTTAGAATGGCAGCTAAATACTTAAAGTGATGCTACCTCTTTCCCTAACGGTGTCACGTGTTGCAGTAGTCACGTGTTACAGGTTTACCAGAAGGAATACAAAACGGGACCTGTAACAAAGTAATTGCAACACAGCCATAGACCATCACAAAGTATAAAGACAAAAAATGAATAAAAACACACAAATACCAATTCATATATTAATTACACATAATAGATATATATACATATAAAAACATATAATCCTAATACATATACCATAAAATGAGAGACTGATTTCATTTTAATAAAAAGAAAAAAAGGAAAAAGAAGATAAACATTAAACCAGATATTTTATCTTAAAAAAGGAGTAAGTTCAATGAGTTCATTAAAACCAATAGGGTGTCTAGTTTGCATTTCGTAGATCCAATACTGTTCACGTTTCAATAAATGATTTTCTCTATTTCCTTGTCTGCTGTTTATTTGTATATGTTCAAGCCCTTTGAATGTAATGCAAGCGGGGTCATTATTGTGTATCTCTTTGAAGTGTTTTAGTAGCGGGGTAAGCGGCATACCTTTAGCCAGAGTTTTAGGTATGTTTTTTACGTTTCTCAGATGTTCTAACATACGCATTTTTAGTGGCCGTTTTGTCTTGCCAATGTACTGTAAATTACAATTGCATTGCAGGACATAAACCACATGCGTAGTTTGACAATTAATGAAACTTTTGGTATTATAAATCCGTTTTGTGGCACAGGACGTGACTGTAGTTCCTTTACAGATATGGTTACACGCCTTGCACTTCCCACATTTATACGTGCCTTTAATGCCCAAGCGATCTTTAATGTCACCAGATACAACAGTTTTTCTGGTGATTTGGCTTGGGGCCAACATATTTTTTAAATTTGGCGCGCGTTTGAACACTACCCCTGGTTGTGAATTTAACTGAGGGCCCAATACAGGGTCCATTTTCAGTATTCCCCAGTGTTTTTTTAGGATTTTTCTGACCCCATAATGCATATCACTGAACTGAGTTATAAAAGCAGGAATTTTTGTATTTTTACTTTTATCCTTCTTGTTTTTATTATATTGTGTCAGTGATTTCCTCGGTATTTTTTCCAGTTTCTTTATTGAGGAATCTATCAGTTCCTCATTATAATTCTTACCAAGAAATCTTTTTTTGAGGAACTGAGATTGTTTATCAAATTCCTCAATTTTAGAATCATTTCTCTTCAGTCTAAGAAACTGGTTAAAGGGGATGTTTTGGACCCATCTTTTATCATGACAGCTAAGATGGTCAAGGTAAGAATTGACATTTGTTGCTTTGAAATATGTTTTTGTTTGAACAGTATTGGATTCAATATATATCTCCAAATCAAGGAAATTTATGCTAGCTGAGCTGTTAACACCACTAAATTTTAAGTTACAGTCATTCGCATTAAGTTGATCAACAAATTCAAGATAGGATTCCTCAGAACCCTCCCACACGATGATAATATCATCGATATATCTCCTCCACAGCCTAAGCTGTGGAGGAGGACATCGAAATACCTCAAGCGACTCCCACAGTCCCATATACAGATTGGCAAATGATGGGGCAAATGTAGTCCCCATCGCCGTCCCCAAGATTTGTAAAAAGTAAAGGGAATCAAACATAAAATAATTGTGACCCAAAATAAAATTGATTGATGTGAGGATGAATTCTATTTGTGTAATTGGTAGTGTTTGTGGTGTCATGAGAAAGTGCCTAATAGCCTCTAATACTTTTTGATGGGGAATGCTGGTATATAAGGCTTGCACATCTAAAGTGGCTAATCTACAACTGTCATTCCAAACAAAATTGTCCAAAACCTGTAAAACCATAGTGGTGTCTTTTAAGTGAGACGGTAGTGATGTGACAAGTGATTGTAGGTAAAAATCAATATAAGTGGATAAATTAGACGTGATAGAATTAATCCCTGAAATAATAGGGCGTCCAGGTGGTGAAGTGAGGGACTTTGAAGTGGGAGCCTCTGGGGAGACGCTCCATGCACGTGCAGCACAGGGATCTTTCCAACCACAACTTCTGCAGCACGAGCGCTGAATGTCCTTATTTCTACTTTCCTGGCTAGTTTAGATCTGGAGTCTTTATTCACAAGCATCCAGCATGAGGTTGGCATTGAAACATAATGAATTTATTTGTAGCTCACTATGGTCTGTTCTCACACACAACATCTTTCTCTTTGATGACAAGCTTTACCATCAACTCCAAGGAACAGCAATGGGGACCACCTCTGTCCCAACTTACACTAACATCTATTTGGGGTGTTGGGAAGAGGTTAAAGTTGTCAGCCTGGAAATGATTCGATATACTGTACGCAACACATAGAACTATGGATCCACCATATCGATGATGTGTTCATCTTATGGAATGGTACAGTGGATTTTTTTCCAGGCGTTTGTAACAGTAATGAACACAAACAATCACAATCTAAGACTTACCGCTGAGATCAATTCTGGGCAAATTATGTTCCTTGATTTTAGGATCATTAAAAACACAGATGGCCTCATACACACCACTGTATTCAGGAAGGAGATGGCTACACATAGCCTCTTGCAGGCGGACAGTCCTCACCCCCTTCTCTGATCAAGGGAATCTCTGTAGGTCAGTTCTTGAGAATAAGGAGAAATTGCTCTACTGAACTACAATTTACAACTCAAGCAAAATAAATGACTGCAAGGTTCCTAGATAGGGGACACACAAAAAGTTGTATCAGTAGGGCCTATAAAAAGAAGCAACAAGTACTCCCAGAAGCAATCTGCTTTTTGAGAAATCAGGAATTGAAGATAGCAGAAAGGTTTACACGTCTAATACACGTACAATATCCAATGGGGTAAGATAAGAATGATACTGACCAAATATTGGCATATACTTTTGAAGGACAACGATCTGACAGAAATCCTCAGTCAAACACCAACCATGACAAGTAGATGCAGGGCCGCCAACAGAAATCTTGGGGCCCAGGAAAAATGCAAGGAGCAGGCCTCCCCCCACCCACAGCACACCTAGCATTCAATTTTTTTTTTAGGGCGCAGCTTTTACATAAATGGCAGTGTTTCGATCCCTATTTCACACCTCGCAAGCCCCCGATTTTACACCTCGCGAGCCCCCTCTATTTCCCTCCCTTTTCCGATGTATTTCTCTCCCCTCCATCTCACCTCTCACTCTCCCCCCCTCCATCAATCCCCTCGATCAATTACTCCACTGTCCCTCAATCCCTGCCCCCCGCCTCACATGAATTTCTCTCCCCTACTCCCTCTTTTCCTCACTCCCTCTCCCCCCTTTCTCCTCTCCCCCTTCCGTCAATTACACCACTCTCACTCAATTCCCTCTCCCCTCACATAATTCCCCCCACAAAATATATACAAAAAAAAAACACCCCAATGCAAAAAAACTTCCCAACCCCAAATACATACAAAAAAATATGCAACCCCCAAATATATACAACCCCCACCTCCCCAAATATATACACACACCCCCCCCCAAAATACAAAAAAAAACATCTCCCCAATACATATAAAAAAGACCGCCAATACATAGACAAAAAAAACAATACAGCTCAACCCCGTTATAGCGCAATCCGGTACAACGCAGATCCACTTATAATGCGGTCTGAGTGTGGCTCCCGATTTTAAAACAGCTCCTTTTCACCGCGCGAGGACTTACCGGCAAGGACATACATCTCTCTCCTCTTTGCAGCTCTCTCTTCTCCCTGCTTCATAGGGCTGCGTCCACAGTGCTGTAGTCTTTTGAGCGCAGAGGAGGGTCAAATGACACAACACACATCCCCCTACACCACGTGGGATTTTTTTTTTTTAAACATTTATTTTAATGCTTTATTGCTAACAAACACATACACACACCTACACCATGTGGGAATGGAACATTAATACATTTTATATAATACACATGCAGGAGTCGAACCCCAATACCTCTACACCACAGGCTTGGTGTGACAAAACAGACCCTATAAATATACTTTACCTCTACAGCACATTGCAATGGACTGAAGCCACATATTTGAAATATTGGGGGGAAGAACTCCTGAATAATTCAAATATGTGTAAACTTAACTAGGGATCAACATAAGTATACAACACATTTCAGATTACAGTAGTGATTATTACCATTCCTCATTCTGACATATTACTTCTTATAATACATTGTGTACTAGAATTGAATTAAACATTGTTCTATTAGGCACTGACCAGCTCTCTATACTGCTCACTTGAATAATATGGGCTAATATTCTATGGTCTATTAGGCACTGGCTAGCTTTCAATATAGCTTCCTTTACTAACATGGTCCAATATCTACGTATATTAAGTACTTGTCATTTTTTTTAATTGCCCATTGATTTTAGATGTGTTCAGTAGTATCCAGTGCATTATACAGCAGTTTGATAGTTAATACTCTCAATGACATCGTGTTACCCTGACCACGAAAATGTTGTAAATACCTTGGACCACGTGATGAAGCTCCAGTGTGGAGTCGGGTTTTAGTGATGCCATCCGTGACATCACATGTGGAGGCAGAGAGACAGGGGCAGTTTGACGCCAAATGCTTCCTGGTATCTCTGTGTTGATATTAACATTTCATTCAAAAATGGTGAAATTAGAAAGCTACGTTAGAATATTATGAGCATAGGAATTGGAGACTATTATCTTATTTAGCCATAACTAAATTATATGGCAATAACTGAGCTGACCACAATTAAGTTTAAAAAAAACTCTTCAGGCAGCTATTTAAACTCTTTATGTGAGTCAATTGGCAGTTAACATTTTGCTCGACAGTCTCTCTAATCCTAACATCCTGTTGGTTTCAATTATAATGAATTTGTATCAGCCGGTGATAACAAATAACAATACTGTAGAGTTTACAGTTGGAAACACTATTTCATTGATTGGGAGTATCTCGCCTTTCGCTTTCATTTATTCTGTTACGTTAAAAAAAAAAAAAAATTGGCACAAATTTAAGTGATTCATATCACTAACAATTTTAGTGATACCCCAAATTTTTCTTTTGTTTTGGGGTTTTTCACTACACTTTAAGAGAGAGATAAGATAATCAGTGCAAACTATTAGTGATTCAGACTTTTAGATTTAAAGAAGACACTGAATAATTGTACATATATATTGTGGTGCCATCGCTGTCCTCTAGGGGCTGAATAGGGCAGCTATAGGACTTTTGCAGCACAGAGAGTTAATCCTCATTAGAATGGCTGTTCAGCTGGTAACTAATTAAGCTAATCAGCTTGTCTGAATAGTCAGGAAGTGCTTTAAAAGACTGAAAGCTGCCATGCACAGGGAGACTCTTTTTCCCCAGAGAAAGGGGGGGAGACAGAGGAGCTCCCCAGCTAACGGAAGCTGGTTAAAGAAGCGGGTAGAGAGTGAGAGCCGTGCTGAAGCAGTGATGTCTGTTACAGAGGACCTATAGGAGTTTCTCTGAGCTCACGTGGGGCCGAGTTGCTTAAGGAAGAAAAGGTAGAGAGATTGTGCTGAAGCAGGGACGTCTTCTCCACAAGGATTAAGATAAGCAAACCCCTTTCTATTGTATGCAAAGACTGTGTTGTTACTTTATTGCCTATGCCAGGGCATGTTTTGGCTTGGGAACCAGCTTAGCTGGCCAAGCAGTTAGTGAGGGTGAAAGCTACGGTGTAGTTAGCTTTTCCTAGTGGAAATAGGATTTGATTTTATTATTTTGTTTTCTTAAAGCGACGGTGGGTCCGTTGTTTGATTTAATCCCTGTAAATAAACCCCTGCTTAGAAAATAGTGTTTCCGGCCTTAAATTGGGACAAAAGAGACTGCAACGTGGTGTGGGCATCACTGTGTGTGTGTGTGTGTGTGTGTGTGTGTGTGTGTGTGTGTGTGTGTGTGTGTGTGTGTGTGTGTGTACCTAACTTCTGCTGCTCCTGCTGAAAAGTGTTTTTAACCACCTGAAGTAGTCTCTTCATGTCAGCCTTAAGGTCCCTCTTGGTGACGATACCTGATCCCCCTCATCCAGAGCAGAGTCAACACATGGGGATACGCCATCTTGTGAGAAGTTCTCCTGATTAACTGAGACACCTCTTGCATGATTTCCCAGCCTTTTAGAGGGCAGCGATGCCCCATGACCTCAGAGCTCTCTGATTAAGCAGCCATCTTGTACGGTGCAGCACATGTTGCTGTTTTTGTATTGTATTGTATGTCTTTATTTATATAGCGCCATTAATCTACATAGCGCTTCACAGTAGTAATACATGTGGTAATCAAATAAATAACAGATAATATAAATAACAGATCATGGGAATAAGTGCTTCAGACATAAAAGTAACATTAAGGAAGAGGAGTCCCTGCTCCGAGGAGCTTACAGTCGAATTGGTGGGTAGGGAGAACGTACAGAGATAGTAGTGTAACGGGTATTCCACCCCACCCAATCTCATATATAGTGTGGGTGAGTAGAACATGTAGTGTTACCGGTGTGGTGCGTATACCTGTAGGCTCACAGGAGGTCTGAGCCTCCGCTAATGAGAGCCTGGGGTGAATCCTCTGGAACGAATCTTCTTTTACAGCGCCTCCACCTATGTAGGATTCTATGGACGTGTAGAATGACCCTACATAGGAACCCAATTAGAAACCACACACACAGTCAGTGATTATATAATAACTAAGGAATTTACTTATGAACATAGAACATATCATTGCCTTTACATAACCTCATAACCTGTGTCCCTCTCACGAGGAGACACTACCCGTGACGTCTCGCAGGACGTTTCCCCAACACTAGGTGATCCCACCCAGTGTCCAGTGAAACCCCCACACCCAAGGTCCCGTACTCCTACGGAGATAGTCAATGGGTGACTGCGCAGTCACTAAAACCTCTAGGCCTGTTGGTGCACATGTGTTGACATAATACCTGCCGAGCACTCCGGTGCTCGGGTCAGCAACAAGCTTCTCAAAGGATCAGTCGAGCGATGCCTCCTTCTGATCCTCCACTGCACTCCTTGTACGTGGACCGCTCGAGCGGTCCCCTCGGGAACACAGTCTCTGTGGACCCCAACGTGGGTCCAACCGCTTTCCGGGAACAGCAACCGCCGCTATCCCTATCTCTCTAACGGGCAGTAGCGTGACAAGAACCCTAACCTAGGGCCTGTCCCTGATGTACCGCAACCTGAGGTGACTTGGGGAAAACTCCTAGGGCCTGCGGGGTAATAACCTGCCCCACTCTCCTAGTTACCCAAGTCCCTAATCCTCCCTATAACTAGCTACTCCTAACACTAACACGCCTGCAGCCGACACACAGCTCTCAGTCAGCCGGCAGACAGTAACACACGCTGCACACACACTGCACTCATTACAGGCAGCGTCACATGCAACACTCAACACAGCAACCTGGAACCCGCAGCAATCACACTGCACACACTCTGTGCCTATTTGCCAGTGCGCACAGCACTACCCGCTGTGGCACTGCCAAACCTGCACCTTACACACACTAAGGGTCACCTCCCTATCTAGGGCCGTCCCTTATCAGTTACCCACTAACCTGGTGGGGAGTTGGGGCCTACCTGGAGGGTGTGGGTACCTATCAGGATGCAGGAGCTGCACTCACTCCCTGCATCCTTCCTTCCCCTTCAGCTCCGCTGCTCCAACTGACTCATGCAAAGCCCGGGAAATGTATCTATTCCCCTCAGACTCTTGGCCCTCATTGGCCACACTGTCCCACCTGGTGTGCCTGGCCCTAAGCCTCATGGGAATTGTAGTCCCGAGGCCCCTACAATAACATTGAGGCCGCGTGCGCTCCTCCCCTCTGCCTACACTAACTCCTAATGGCCGCCGCAACCCTTCCTGAGCTGTCCCTACTCTCGCGCGACTCTCCTGCGCTTTCCCTGCCCTCACGCAACTGCTCCCTGGCGCTAGGGTTCTCCCTGCGCATGCGCGACTATCTCGGGCCGCCGGGGACTCACTGCGCATGCGCGACCCGGCGCAACATGGCGGCGCCCTATTCGCCCGGCTCCGGGAGCGCCGGGAGCCCCGAGATGCGCGTGCGGCCTTGGCAACCGGCCGCACGCGTCCCCGGCAACCCCCGAGCCGGGACCTGACCGCCCTCTCCCCTGCCACTGCCGAACGGAGCCGCCATTGGACGCGGCGGCCCCCGCGATCGGCAGTCAGGTGAGGGGGGTGCGGTAGCGCTGGGGAGACCTGGCTACACTAGGAGGGAGCTTTGTTAATCCTTACCTAATTAAGCAAATCTGCATGGATTGTTTTACTGCAGAAAATAATACAACCACCCAATTTTTAACTATGTTTCCATGAAAAAACATACGCCAAATCACACCAATTTAAATGGATAAGTAAAAACATATATTTTTCAGGGACCCAGGAAATATTTTTTTTTTGGTCAGGAGACAGTTGTTGATTTTAAAATAGGTTTTATTACACCTGCTTGAATTTCAGAGATCCTCATTTTAGGGACGGAATCCCAGTCATTAGATGAGTCTCTGCAGTTTGGGCAACGGCTGAGTGGCAGCAAAGCTAAGCTTTCGTCACAATGCCGTAAAAAGTTGCAATCCCCTGCACTGAAACAGCCAGATGCTTATCAAATATTTCCAAGACATTGTAGATTTACATCTCACAGTGCACACAGCTCCTACAGTATACATAGGTTTCATTGTGAGGCTTACTTAACGATTCCTATGGAGGTCATTCACCTTACATTGGTTCAGAAAACAAAAAGTGAACACAACGGTTCAGTGGGGTGTTCAGTGGGGGGTTCAGTGGGGTTTGGAGGGGGTGGAGGAGGGATTGCAGAATTTCCTCATCAGGTGAAATATCTTCTAGAGGTCAGTCCATGGCTACATCAAGAAAATCATGGTAAAAGCTGATACAATCTAATACAAAATCAGGATGTACAGCCGCGGCCCCTTTTATTCTCCAACATCACCGCATTTTTCCGGGATTTTTTTCCGAATACCACGCACTTCACCGCGTTCATGCCGCATTAAGACCGCATTTATACCGCATTCATGTTGCATTCACAGCCGCGGTTGATGCGTTTATTGATAATGGTTCGGATTTAATTGGTTGCAATTCTTTGCGTATCCGCCAGATGGCAGATATTCATGAATTGTAATGCGCATGCGCTTCAGTAATGTGTCGACTTGCAGGTGTTTCGTTTAAAAAGATACCACAGTGGTCCATTGTAAATTGGCCTTGGGACTGAAGGAAGAGGTTACAATAATGTATCAATTTAGGCTTTTCATATTAAAGAAAGACAAGCACCAGTTTCTGGTCTGGTTATTGTCCAGAGATTGTTTATATTGGTGCATATTAATAGAACAATATATTGTGTAGATCTATCTCATTGTATACTATTTTTACTGCAAATGATGTGCTGTGCTTGTGGCCTACTGCACTGTAACTTACCGGATTGTTGTTTTTCTGTACATTGTAGGGAGACAACTCTTCTGGTCGACAAAATAAGTGAAGAGAATGATGAGAAGAGTGCATTAAGGGTCAAATACACTCTGCAGCAAAATCACAATCTCACTGTATCCGAGACCAGCATAAAGAAGATGAGATGCAGAATTGGATGGAAATATGGATTACACGCAGGCGCAGAGAGGCGCAGAGAGGTGACGCTCGGCTAGGGACGGATTAAAAACACAATGGCAAGCTTCAGAAACTGAATGACTCTGTAGAGGTGTCTGTCGATAAGAGTTTCAAATCCTTGAGTGAGCTTTGAGTGTGGGTGCGTGGGAGAGGGGGGAACAGGATACAGCCGCATGAAGGATTAGCTGTACTGCAGTTCAAAGAAATGGCATATTTTCAAAAGGCAGGTCATCATAATAATTTGATCCCTACACCCCCAAATACAGTACATAAAAAGCACACAAATCAACCATGTGCAGTCAAACGCACAGGGTCGCAGTCAAAAGCTACAGCACAGATTGAATATCGTAATATCAAGTTGGTCTAGGCAGGCTTGTGGAGAAAATAAAAAGAAAAAATGAGGAGAAAATTTTTTTTATATATATTTTTTTTGGTCACTCACTCTTGAACTTCGCAAGAAAGCAGTGGTGAATTTACAGGTGCATGCGCAGTAATCATCAACTAGCTCCCATCCCAAAGAGGATTACACGCAGGCGCAGAGAGGTGACGCTTGGCTAGGGACGGATTAAAAACACAATGGCAAGCTTCAGAAACTGAATGACTCTGTAGAGGTGTCTGTCGATAAGAGTTTCAAATCCTTAAGCGAGCCTTGTGTGTGTGCGTGGGGGAGGGAGGCACAGGGTACAGCCGCATGAAGGATTAGCTGTACTGCAGTTCAAAGAAATGGCATATTTTCAAAAGGCAGGTCATCAAATAATTTGATCCCTACACCCGCAAATACAGTGCATAAAAAGAACACAAATCAACCATGTGCAGTCAAACGCACAGGGTCGCAGTCAAAAGATACAGCACAGATTGAATATCGTAATATCAAGTTGGTCTAGGCAGGCTTGTGGAGAAAATAAAAATAAAAAATGAGGAGAAAAAATATATTTTTTTTTTGGTCACTCACTCTTGAACTTCGCAAGAAAGCAGTGGCAAACTTACAGACGCATGCGCAGTAATCATCAGCTATCAAGCAGGAATGTGATTGAAACCAGAAAGACACACATTCAAAGGAATGGTGTGGGAGAGGTGTACTAGATAAGATAAGAAGATAAGATAAGATAAGAAGTTGAAATACTGCAGTGCAGTAAATTATCCTGTGTGTGTGCGGGGGTGAGCGAGGGGAGAGCGCTGTATATGCCGAAATGTGATACTGATACAGCACAAGCCTATGTGTTTCAACAATTTTCAAATGAGACATACAGCACTGCAAATGCATGTATAAATATTCAAATTTACAATTACTGCGCGCTCACACGCAGACTGTGTACTGACGTATGTTGAACTGCTAAAGTATTAGACTTCCAAGACAACAGCTCGCGAGCGCCGTCCTGAGTTTTTAGACGGTATTGCAGTATTGCAGACAGCGATAATAAAATGCTAATATTACGAGCACTAAAATACCGCAATACACTCCGGACAAAAAAAAAACGCATCTGCCCGCGGTTATCAAAGTTGCGCCGATTCGGCCGCATTAGGATAAAGGCGGCCGCCACTGTAGAGGAATTATGGACATGGGCTTAGAGAATTAAATACATATATCAATATAAAAAAAAGAACACATGGATACGGAAAGGTATCATTTCCACTGAACATTCAACACTTTCTTCTATAGGTTAAAATGGTATAATCTTCTTAATATCTAAAGGCTGGGAAGTGGACCTGTTAACATACTCCACCTAAGGCTGCGCTTTTAGTGCCGGCGACGCAATGTCATGATACTTGCCATCATTTGTCCCCTCTTGGAAACAAAATGGAGGTTACATTCTCCTGCATCACAGAGGTCAATAGACCTATAACGAGGTTTAAAAACCCCTAGGTAACATCAGTAACTTTGCTGGTTACTCTCTTGTGACTCAAGGGGGTCTGAGAGCTGAAATTAGAAACAGTAGGAGGGTATTCTGGTAAGTGCATCTGCAAGTGGTCACGGTTAGTGTATTCACACACTAATTCCCCCCTCCCCCCATTCACACAATAATCACCCCTCCCCACATATATCACCTTAGAGGGGGCATCTGGTGCCACACCAATCAGTTGGGCCCGACAACCAGGCGGGCCCAACTTTGGGTCTCCCCCCCCCCATGATGGGGGAAGGTTTGGGCTTGGACCTGCTTCAGGGGGGAGATACAGGGCCACAGCAGTGGGGGACAGTGAGGCCCGCTGAAGCGGGGGAGAGCTGGGGCCTTGCAGCCAGACGCAGATATTGGGCCTGAGCCCTGGCCAGGCCCAACTCCAGCGCTAGCCAGCCAAGCCCCCTGCAGCTGCCGGGCCCAGGACAGTAGTCCCGGCTCTCCCCCTCTGTCATTCAAATAGACTCCTGCACAGGGCCTAGCCTGTAGTTGCAGCCTGGATGTGTACTATGTTGCTTATCCAGGGAGCAGGCCAAAACCGGTAGTTGGAGTGTCATACCTGGGGAGGGTACTGACTGGGTCACATGTATATGGTGTGATGCCTGTCAGTACCTAGACCTGCCCTGCCCTGTTATGGTGTGGGGTTACAAGCCCTTCCCCCCCGGGTATAAAAGCTGACCACCAAATTGAGTGTGGTTGATTGTGGGACAGCTTGATACCCTTTTCTCTATAAGAGGGTCAAGGAGATTGGGAGGGGCTCTTGGAGCCTCAAGCCCCCGGGGTCTGCTCTCGGGCTGGAGAGGTGTCATGCTGTTATGCAATAAAGCTGCCGTTGGACCAACTATGGTGTATGGTTATTGGAGAGGAGTATTACCTGTGGGGACCATCCTGCATTCAGCAGGATCCTCATGGAATGGAGGCACTGCACAGTAAAGAGATGGAGAAAGTCTGCCCTATTGCTGTTCCCAAACTACAACTGCGGAGCCACTCAGACCTCCTGAACCAGCAGGTGAGCTACAGCTCCGGGGACAATACCCATGTAGGAGCCAGATCTTCCGTGGCAGGGGGGAACAGGTGCTACATAAACAAAAGCACACGCTCACAGTTCTTCACGTAGTCAACATGTCAGCATCGCGTACGTCTAATTTTACTAATATCTAACTGAAGACTCTTAGTTATTTGTGATGTTAACCAATAATTCCTCTCAAGCAATCACTAGCAGATTTTCCTTTGTACGTTTATGTTTATCAAAGTCACCCGTGAACAGTTATGATTGACATAAATGACATACATCACCCTTATATTTCAGGGGCTGAAATGTTGTATAGATAGGCACTTCAAATAGATATAATGCTTTAGTTCATTCAAAGCTTAAATTGTCATCTAGGAATCTTTTGCGTGCTCCTGAAGCATTTGCTTGAAATAGATCAAGTGCTTGTGAATATACTTAAAGGTTTACGTTTAGGGCTCAGATTACACCTATACAACAAATGTTTTTCAAGCCTTGGATTATTGCGACAGAAGGCCAGCAGTTCAGGGCAATGCACAAATTGAGAATCTTAATAGAAAGTGTAGAATGGCTAGTCCAGACTGCCTCTCTGCCTCCTGTCACGTAAGTCCTTAGTAGCTACAGGCTGTGGCAGGCTATCCTAGGGGCATTGAACCCCCTCCCCCCCCCCCTCATGCTGACTCTCTGAGTGGCAGAAGTGGTGGTGACACAGGGTCTGTGTATAGCTAATAGTGGTGCAGACCTTGCGCCCTCCCCTTCTGGTGTCTGAGAGAGGAAGTGCAAAATTATAGTGAGTTCTCTTCCACCCCTCCTAGGGAGAGGAGGTGTGTACTGTCTCCTCCCGGCTGGGAGTGAGACATGCCAGGCAGTGCCTCCTGGGCTGACTGAGAAAGATCAATCTACTTAGCATGCGCTGTCATACCATCCACAGTGGATGTCTCAATAAAAGCATCTCTTCGTATACCCCAGCCTGAGTCTACAGTCTATTAGGCAGGGGTGTGAAAGAAGTCTGTTCTGGTGGGGACTGTCTCTGGAAACCCTGGAGCCCATCCGAGCTGGAGGCACTGACACCCTGAGAAGCAAGTAGAATTCCCCAAAAGCCTGTCCTGTTCCCCACACAATCGCGGACAACTGAGCTCTTCTGGACCATCACAGGTATGCATGCACCACAGACAGCTGAAGCAGCAACATCTTCCAGAGAGGGGGGAAACAGGACTACAAAAGAAAACTATGTCATAAAGTATTTGAACTGGAATCAAAGTAAAGGAAAAATACACTTGCGGTGCAAGAAATAAATTGTTGCATTGATAATGTGTCTTCTAATATGCAATTGGATTACAATTTTTACACAATATATAGCATTGAGGTCAAAGACTAAATGGAGTCTGATTTCCGGGAAACTTTCTTAAAATGTAATCTGTCCAAAAAGATCTACCAACAATGCTCACAATACAACTTAAACTACTGCATTGAAAATCATTTTCCCCTTGAAACATTTTAAAGGTGCTCTCAGTGGAACCATTAAAACATTAATCTTCAAAACATTACATTCATATACTAGTGCCCTCAGCATCCTTTAACATGACTATTGTAGCCATGTGTAAAAATGGTGTACATATCTTTCTCATGCTGGCAGTAATCCTGGTAAGTAGACATGGTTGCCAGTAACAATCTGGAGGTTTGCCCTCAAACCCCGGTGAAGTGTCATATGTAACAAAGGAAGTGACAACATGCTTTGTGTCCACTGTTAGTGACACAAAGGTGGGTCTGCTTCTGGAGGTTATATAAGACACAGCACTGCCTAAAGTTAGTGGTTATGTTCTTGTGTCCTGAGTAGAGTGTCTGCAGCAGCCCAAGTCTGCCTGTCAGATACTTCAGTGCAAGCTGATTACACACTGTGTCCAGGGACCTGGCACAGCTGGTGGATCTCCCTTAGGGGAGGTGGAAACAACTCAATTAAGAGAGGAGGAACCTTCTGCAAGGAGGACTTCAACAGAATGAGCGGCTAAGTGACGGCCGCAATGAGGGGCAGTCTGCCTATGGAGATGACATTAAAGATGCCCTGGTTCAAAAGATCCCTTCTGTGTGAGTGTGGAGTTATTTCTCAGGAGGATGCACCAAGAAGGAGTTCCCCATCAGATAATTCCCCCTGCTGCCGCAGAGATCTTGATGGGGTAGAGGCGCTGTACCAGATGTGAGTAGGACTCAGAGCACACTACCTCAGACACCTGTCATGGTGATACTTCCCCAATACCAACCTAGCGGGAGATTCAGGAGTCCTGTTGCCAGCAGGTGCACCACATATCACACATCCATGTAATTGGGGGATTTTCTTACATATGAGTCAGGATCAGAAGGGCCCAGGGAAAACACAGTTACACTATAATGAACTGTGTTGTACTGTATGTTTGAGCATAATAAAATGTACGCCTTGGAAATACAGGCAAATCACATATATTTGCTGCGCAGGTTAAACTCTCCAGCATTTCAGTACTGTTTGTTAGCTGAAAACTGAGTTCTAGGGCTAGATCCTCAAAGCACTGTGCAATCAGGGCTCATAACGTGACGTTACCCAAAGCAGTAACGGACATTATTTTCTCTTAGGTTAACATATATTTAAATGCTAATTATATGCAAAAACAATGGTCATTGTTTATCTCATTGGCACAAGCTTAATATCACGTTATTGTAATGGTATATTGCGTTAGCTTCCAGTAGTGTGAGGTTAAATATGTCTTTGACTTTCTCACATCTAGAAAAAGGAACTTAAAAGAATAGAAAATAGCAATATCTTCGTTAAATCGTAACTAACCGTGGTTGTTTCAGGGTCTGGGTGCAAGATAACACCAGGTTTCCATGTGACCTAATTAACAGTCCCTGCATTTCCCTTAACCTATTTTAGTATTGGGACCAGCTGTGCGGCTAGACCAATCTCCACACTATCTCACAGTCTCTCATACCTGAAGGAGCGTCTCAGTGAGTAAAGACACCGACTCTGAAAATAATGACACAGAGTTTGAAGTAGGGGAGCCTGGTTCAAATCCAGGTGTCAACTCCATGGGATCTTGGATAAGTTACTTTATCTCCCTGTGCCTCAGGCATATTTAAGGGGATTAGCTTTGCGTCTAGACCATACTCAGTCCCACCATGAGTAAACACTAACTTTTGTTCCAACATTGCCCCCTTTCTCCCTCTAGATTGTAAGAACTCACAAGCAGCGCCTTCCTTATTTGGTATAGAACTCTGTTTATGTCATTTACCTTTCTCCTTACCCCCATTATACCGCACTGCAGAATATGCACTGTTGAAAAACACACCTTTTGCATGTCATTATAACTCACTATAAGTGATCCCTTGATAAAGTCGCTGTATGGACGAAACGCATTGGGTTAAGCGTCCATCACTGCATACAAAGAGCGGAGCTACATGAGAGGTTAATCCAGACAATGATACTCACATCCACAATTCCAATGGAATGACGCTTTAAATCCACCGCGCACTTACCTTTTGACAAGCACTTTTATATACTCACAGTATTTTTGATCTCTCAATATTTATATCGATTAAATAAGGATTCACACTATGGGGCTGTATGTGCTTATTTTCTTTTAGATTCTTCTGTGAGATTTGTCTGTCCCAAGCAGCTGCAGCATTCTCCTGTGTTGGCTTTCTTGCATTCTTTAGACTAACCCATTAATTACTGACCAACTTGGATGATTGTGGTTAGACTGTTAACCCTTTTTACTTGCATACGTTTCCAGTCTAAATCCTTCTGGAGAGAAATTTCTTTCTGCTCTGATTTTACTACCTTACACAATATTAGTGTCATCAGCAAAGATGGTGACTTTGCTTTCTATACATACCATGAGGCAGTGATTCCCAAGCTTTTTTGTTTGGAGGAACCCTTGAAGTATTTAGAAAAATCTCGGGGATCCCCTATCTGGCTGACACATATTAGGCCGCACTTATAGTGCTGGCAACGTTGCGTCAAAACAAATGTATTGACGCCGTCGCGTGCGCTTATAGTTGGAGCGACAGGACGGCGCGACGGGTTGGTCGCGATCACTGGAAGTCACTTCAATTTGATTTTTCTAGCAACCGCAGCCTGACGTCAGCGTCGCCGGCACTATAAGCGCGGACTTAGGTTAATTTCACCCCTCACACGCCCCCTCTATTTCCCACCCTCTACCCATGTATTTCTCTCTCCTCTGTCTCACCCTCTCTCCTCCCCCTCCCGCCTCGCATGTATTTATCTCCCCTGCGTCTCACTCTTACTCCCTATTTTCCTCAGTCACTCCCCCCCCTCCTCTCACTCGCTCCTGCCTTCCGTCAATTACCCCACTATCACTCAATCCCCCCCCACAAAATACATACCAAAAAAAAACACCCCTCTAAATACATGTAACCCCACAATACATAATAAAAATACCCCGCCCCCGCCAATAGATTTTTAAAAGACCCCCACCGCCTCAATACATTTTTAAAAAAGACACCCAATACATTTTTAAAAGACTCCCCAATACATTATTTAAAAGACCCCCCCCCAATATATATATATATATATACAGTGGTTGACAAATCACCAAAAAATCTACTCGCCACACAAAAAAATCTACTCGCCACCTAGTACCAAACGTGTGCTGCTTGGGCCAATATTTACTCGCCCGGGGGTTAAATCCACTCGCCCGGGGCGAGCAAATGTATAGGTTTGTCGAACACTGTTATATATATATATATTTTTTTTAATCGGGCCGCACGGGTAGAATCATCATCATATCTCCCCCAGCACACCTCATATCAGCCCCCCGCATCTCCCTCACATCACCCCCCCCCCGGCATGTCCCTCACATCACCCCCCCTGCATGTTCCTCACATCACCCCCCCTGCATGTCCCTCAGATCACCCCCCCCCCGCATGTCCCATCTCCCTCACATCACCCCCCTGCATGTCCCATCTCCGTCACATCACCCCCCTGCATCTCCCTCACATCACCCCCCCTGCATGTCCTATCTCCCTCACATCAACCCCCCTGCATGTCCCATCTCCCTCACATCACCCCCCCTGCATGTCCCATCTCCCTCACATCACCCCCCCTGCATGTCCCATCTCCCTCACATCACCCCCCCCGCATGTCCCATCTCCCTCACATCACCCCCCCCTGCATGTCCCATCTCCCTCACTTTACCCCCCCTGCATGTCCCATCTCCCTCACATCACCCCCCACTGCATGTCCCATCTCCCTCACATCACCCCCCCCTGCATGTCCCATCTCCCTCACATCACCCCCCCCCCGCATGTCCCATCTCCCTCACTTCACCCCCCCCTGCATGACCCATCTCCCTCACACCCCCCCTGCATGTCCCATCTCCCTCACATCACCCCCCCTGCATGTCCCATCTCCCTCACATCACCCCCCCCCCCTGCATGTCCCATCTCCCTCACATCACCCCCCCCCCCGCATGTCCCATCTCCCTCACATCACCCCCCCCCCCCTGCATGTCCCATCTCCCTCTCTTCCCCACCTCAAGCAGCGGCGGGCAGGTTGCGGGCAGTAGGCGGCGGCGTGCAGGTTGCGGGCTGGCAGTAGGCGGCGGCACGCGCATGCATACACACGTGCACGCTACAGCGCGGCTGTGTGCGGGCTCTGGGGGGTGGGGGGGAGTGGAAGAGCCGTGGAAACCTGAGAGACGATGAGCCGGGGAGAGCCAGGAAAAAGCTGGGGCGGCCAGGAGGAACCCCTGGGACTGCTCCGCGGAGCCCTGGTTGGTAATCACTGCCTTAAGGTAATTAATAAACAAGTAAAAAAGCAGTGCCCCAGGACTGAACATTGAGGTACTCCACTCACAACTTTAGCCCAACCTGAAAGGTTCCATTTATGACAACTCTCTGTTGTCTATCCTCCAACCAGTTTTCAATCCAGGTGCAAATATTTTTACCAAGTCCAATTACCTTTATTTTGTACACAAACCTCTTGTGTGGCACTGTATCAAAAGCCGTTGCAAAATTGAAGTAGACCACATCCACTGCATTACCCTGTTCTAAATTCCTACTTACCTTCTCAAAGAAACTAATAAAGTTAGTTTGGCACAACTTATGGTTCACAAATCCAGGCTTACTATTACTAATTATTTTGTTTGCCATTAGGTATTCCTGATTATCCCATAATAAACCTCCAAGTAGCTTCCCCACAATTGATGTCAGGCTTACAGGTCAGTAATTCCCCGGTTGCGATCTAGCCCCCTTTTAAAATATTCTGTAGGCGTCACATCTGCTTTACGCCAGTCTTGTGGTACTGAGCCTGTGGAAATGGAGTCCTTTAATATTAAATGTTATGGTTTGGCTATTACTGAACTTCGCTCCTAAAGAACTCCTGGGTGTATGCCATCGGGGGCCAGGTGACTTATTTACTTTAATTTTATGAAGCAGCCTATGTATGCACTTCTTCCTCAGTTAAACAATTGTTTGTTAATATAGAGGTTGTGGTTTCCTCATGTGGCACTATTTTTGCAATTGGTTTTTCCATGGTAAATATAGAGGCAAAGAATGTGTTTAATGCTGCTGCTTTTTTCCTTATCTCCAATAATTTGCTTGCTCATATCACACTGAAAGAGTCCAATATTTTCTTTTTTAATCTTTTTGTTATTAAGATACCTAAATAACTTTTTAGGATTGATCTTACTTTCTATTGCAATCCTTTTTTCATTTTCAATTTTTGCTCATTTGATTGCCCTTTTGTACATTCCTTATAATTCTGACGTGATGTGATGTGGCTAGTTATTAATTTATAGGGGTATATATTCACATATTAGATTAGCGCCAATGTATCTATTACATCTATTATAGTTAGCACAATGCTTTTTTTTCGTGAGAAAATATGACTTACTGTTATGTTATTAGCCTTTAAAGATATACGGCAAGACTTAACATGATATTAACTTTGGTAAGATTACGTTAAAGGGGGGGGGGGGGGGTGACCTGATATGTGGTACAAGGGGGTGGAGCTGATGTGAGATACAAGGGGGGGAGGTGATGTGAGGGAGCTGATGTGAGGTACAAGGGGGGGAGGTGATGTGGGGTACAAGGGGGGAGTTGATGTGAGGGAGGTGATGTGAGGTACAAGGGGGGGAGGTGATGTGGGGTACAAGGGGGGAGGTGATGTTAGGGAGGTGATGTGAGGTACAAGGGGGGAGGTGATGTGGGGTACAAGGGGGGAGGTGATGTGAGGGAGGAAGTGATGTGAGGTACAAGGGGGGGAGGTGATGTGGGGCACAAGGGGGGGAGGTGATGTGGGGGGTATATAGCCCCCTACTGTGTGCGACTGCAGCAGGACCAGGAGCGACTGGAGTGTCTGCTCTTTGTGCAGGTAACCGGGGCTGCTGTTCCAGGGAGCTGTGCTTTCCTCTTTCCTGCGTTCAGGTGACCTTTACTGATACTTTTCGTCGGAGACGCATGCTCCTGCAGCAGACTAAAGAAACAGAGTATTGCAGGGGACTGATCATGCAGACACTGCTTCTATCCTATGGGACTGATACATTAAACAGTGGCTTATGCTTTGCTATCTCACTATATGAAGAGGATTTACATGGAGAGGGGTTCATGAAGGAAGAGATGGGAACCTTTGCCACTCAAGTCATTGAAGAGGGGTGTTCTGCGGCACGGTTCTTTCTTTCCCCCCCTCTCCCTCCCTGCTATGCTCCCTCTGCCGACTGGTCTCACCTGGGACGCATTGTCCTTGCACATTTGCAGCCGCTACGATCGATCGTAGGAGACACGATTGGACTTTATCACTCACATTTTTATTATGGAAGAACGTTGTTCATGATTCATATATTTTTCTGTCTGTGCTGTTTATATGAATATCAATGTCTTCATTTTTGTGAGCTTTTTTTAAAAGAATTTTCTCCCTGAATCTAGTTCTCACCGTGCAACACTGGTCTTTGAACTTTTAGTTCTACTTCTATCTAAGCAGCAGGGACCCCCTGTGCCGTTTTTATATACTGCGCTGCATAGAAGAAAGCTATATATTATCCAACACATATCTTCCACAAAAAAAAAAGTTGACTATCTTGTTAGAAAGGAAAGGTATACAGAGATATACCAAATAAGTAAACATGGGAAGGATGTTGATCTTGGGGGGGTAATCTGATTGCCAATTCTTGGAGTCAGGAAGGAATTTATTTTTCCCTTTAGGAGAGATCATTGGATAATGTGTCACTGGGGTTTTTGTTTGCCTTCCTTTGGATTAATGTACTGTAAGTAGGGATATAGGATAAGGTATCTGTCGTCTACGCACATTTGTCATAGGTTAAACTTGATGTACGCATGTATTTTTCCAACCTCATCTATTATGTAACAAGGACTAATTGTAGTAAAGTATAAATATAATACAATAGACAATGTTATCAAACACAAATGTTACTAGGAATTTAATCCATTTTTGGAAAAATTGTGGGCGAGTAGCGTTTTGAGTACTTTAAAAGAATGGTGTAATAGTGTATATTGCCGAGTCTGTAGTCGGGGGGATTGATATTTAACATATGCAGTCAACAAATCACCTTATTACTCCAATCGATGCAAACAATACACACTTTTTTTTATATTTTTGCTAAACAAAGTTATTCCTGACACATGCCATCAGTGACTTATTACACACATAGCAAGCCTAGCTTTAATTAGGTGATTCAAGTGTTATGCTGGCGGAGAGCCTCACTGCGCTTTCAACTGGCATATGAAAAATATGTATTTATACCTACGTTCCATATTAATTTAGCCTCATCTTAAAAATGTATAAACAAACATTTATATGATTTAACCTACATAAGCGATATCCAGTCTTCACCACTTCATCTGGTGTTCTTTGGTTAACCACATTGTTGTAAGTTCACTTATGAGATATACAGTACAGTACTTTTGCTTCTAGTACTGTAACTGCTCTACCACTCCTGCAACCTCCAGATTTTGCTTTAAAAAACATTTCTACCCCCATCTCTTCCTCCACACTAGTCCCAATTGCATTTCTTACATACATTGCAAACAAGATACTGCTTCTGATCCAACCCATACAACGGCCTGATAATAATGGAGACAGGCTTTATATTAACAGTAAGATCGCTAAATGCTCACCCATCCCACCCTTCACATGCCCGATATGTTCTGACCTGTGTGCAGATTCCAACCCCGATCTACTTACTATCATCTTTCTTCATCTACCGAATGAAAAGCTTGGGTACAGCCGAGTAGCTCTTGCCAACTGACACACCAAGCCCTCGGCTGAAAAAAATACTTATTTGCACTCAAGTCAAATAAGCATTATTATACCAGAGAAGTGAATTACATGGAGAATCTGACCAAACAGATTTGTTGTAATTGTCCGATGTTCAGGTTAATCTATTTTCACATTGGTCATACAATTCTAGTAAATACTTGCATGGGCTGTAGGGTATATTGTCCCTTGGATGGGCTGTACAGGGTCTTGCTACTTGAATGGGAAGCAACGGTTCTTATCACTTGGAATGTGCTGCAAGGTGTCTTACGGTGCATTATAGCAAAGCACTGCTTAGTCAATATGGCACTAAGTATTTGAGTGACATTCCAGCTACAGAGCTGAGGAATTGGTAGTTTTCTTAGGGTTATTGCTGTTAACACGAGCTCTTCCTTATTTCCTTTACGGTGATTGCATACTGTATGGTAAGTTAACATCATTTGCACCATTCTTTATCCACGATTTCCTGGGTAGCCGCGTTTGTTGTGCAGGATCTTACCCATTGTTTCGGGCACGGTGTAAGACTTATTTCTTCCTTCAGGCTTCTCCGGCCTCTCAAAATTAATTGCATCTAATTTTAATTTGTTCTTAAACTGACTGTACAGTATTACGGTGCCCCCTTAAATGGTGGCGTGTTTTTACTTACAGAAAATAAATAAATGATGATCACGTCCATTAACACAAAGTCTTTTGTACAAATCCAGCTTTAATGACACTGTATGGAATAAACTTGCAAACAATTTACAGTCACTAAATGTAATCCAAAGTTACTGTACTTTTTTTTTTGGCAAAATGGTAACAACTCTAAACAAAAAGCAGGGAAATCCTTTATTTCATCAAGAGAGGAACAAAATTATAACATCAAGGCCATTAATGGCAAAACTGGAAATTAATGAAAGAAAAAGTCAAACAGCAGATTTTGTTTTGATGTTTAGTGCAAGAAACATATCCAAGTTAATCACAGAATGAGCTCTGTATAGATTCTTCTTTATTCAGAGGTAGAGTCCAGTGCACAAGGCTTTAATTATACTCGGCGGTCTGGAAGGACTGGACCAAGTTCAAGAATCCACCTCAAAATGTAACTTTTAGACTGTATGTACATACATACAATAAATAGACTATACAATCTTAAAAGTAGGATTAACAAAAACATAGCAAGTGCACCGAGACCTTCATATAGCCAAGATTCATCATTACGTAGCCTCACACAAGTTTTTTGCTATCAATATTACAGCATCAAGATCTGCAAAATATTATTACAAGTACTTTTGTGACAAACAAGGATAAAACACGATCTCATCCGAGCTAGAAATATATCTGCAGAAGTTATGGAGGTTCTTATATTTGAGCGAATGGGTCTCTCATATTGAAAGATTTGTATAATATGCCCACACACCTGATTGATTTATCTGGAACTCTAAGGATTTTGTTGTGGATCATATTTCAAGAATTCAGAACTGAAGGTGCAAAACTCCACAAATCCAATATTATTTTGTTCATAAACTTAATTTATTTAAAAAAAAAAAAAAACATTTTTGGCAGACGTGTTGTATAGGTTTATGGACCCAAATTTAGCTAAACGTGTCTGCCAGTATGAAATAATTATTTAATAATCAACATTTTAATCTCCAGGTCCTGCAGAAAGCTGCGAGTGTGGTACTGTATATCCTGTAACATTTGTGTCTGTGCTTTTCAGTTGGGCTATCATGCTTAAATCTGAAAAACTATGAAACCTATTTAAAAAGATACAAATAAAATAAACATAAATATGGCATAGAAAATGTTACTTGGTTGAGTGCTTTGACTATATTCTAAATTAACCCAAATACTTATTGCTAAAGGGAACTGCCCTTTAAACTTGCACTCGGTTGTAATAAGCATTTGTACAATCAATCAACGTAAATGTTATTTATTTTTTTAAGTACATAAAGAACGTGAACGTCTGTGCCAATCAAGTATTTTAGGCACCAACATCTATTTGCTATTGTTTTTTGGCCCCTTTACAAATTCACTCCAGCTTTTAAGAAGTACAAAGAGTAAATAACATGGCGCGTATTTACTACACGGCACTATTCCATAAAATGCCCGGCAGCTCAGTCACTTCATTGAGCCGTAAGGTATCTTCTACCGCTGGAAAGGTGTCTTAGCTGAATAGCACCACTTAGTAAACATGGCACCATGTAGAGTGATCCAGAACACCAAATTGTTCTAGAAATACAAACGTTTAAGCTAAAGGTATAAGAGCAGATCCTTTTCTCACTTGTGCCCTATTGAAATTTTGCAGCGGGGGAAATCTAATTCCTCTTGAAGTTACTCTCAAGACGGGCAAATATCCATCACTATAGGAAAAATAATCCATGTCCCATTTCCTCCTAAAATAATACAGGCATACCCCGCATTAACGTACGCAATGGGACCGGAGCATGTATGTAAAGCGAAAATGTACTTAAAGTGAAGCACTGCCTTTTTCCCACTTATCGATGCATGTACTGTACTGCAATTATCATATACGTGCATAACTGATGTAAATAATGCATTTGAAAGAGGTTCTATAGTCTCCCTACTTGCGCACAGCTTCGGCGCAGGTAGGGAGCTGGTATTGCTGTTCAGGACGTGCTGACAGGCGCATGCGTGAGCTGCCGTTTGACTATTGGGCGATATGTACTTACTCGCGAGTGTACTTATAGTGAGTGTCCTTAAACCGGGGTATGCCTGTACATTATTCACTGTCCCATTTCCTCCTAAAATAATACATTATTCACTATCATTTCCTAGCTGATGGTGAGGCTTTTTATTCATCATCACTTCTCTGATGAATTGCAGAAACCTAGTACAGCTCAACCCCGTTATAACACGATCCGTTAGAACGCGAATCCGCTTATAGCGCGGTGCAAGCGTGGCTCCCAATTTTCTTATTTATGAATACTTTACAACACAATTATTGGTATCTTAAATACTTTATTGCACAATGCATACACTTGTACATTATTTCTAACGCGATCCGCTTATAACGCGATGTGATTCTTTGGACCCCAAGCACAGCGTTATAACGGGGTTGAGCTGTACCTGCTTCACAGTTTCATTCTTGCTTTAAGGTTCGATTCTACCCTTCCCTGTATATTTCTTTATACCTCAAATTTGTATTTCTAAAGTGTCCCAAGTGTTAAACGCCTTTGCATTGTTTTTTTTTTTATTTCCTTAAAACTCTTTTTTTTTTTTTTTTTTTTTTAAGTGGTTTGCTTCTGACTTCACGTTCTCACCATAATGCTCATCAAGTAACATGGGAGGCACTTTCACAATTTGAGTTCTGTGGCAAAACTACTTCACATTTTAGCCAAGGCTGAGCCACAGTCTGGGAGTCTGAACTTGACAACGGCCACGTGAGACGGCGAAGAAGGAGAAAGTGGTTTCTGAAGAAAGAAAACAAACACTGCAGAAACAAGGTGCACAAAGGGAAAAGTACAGCCTCAAACTGGCATACGGGGTACCCAGGCAGAATTCCCCGGTGGGCACCCGGGACAGGTGTGGCCCTCCAAGCTACAGGCTAGCCAAGTCTCCCAGAATGACGTGGACACTCACAAAATCTTGGGTATGCTCATTAGACTGGCCAAATGTATGAGTGCAGCTGCAGGGAGAGTCGGTCATCTCTCTGTCCATTCATAGATGTGCGTGTATATATGTTAGTTTGCTCTGCATCTATCACTGTATGTGTATCCATATGTGAATGCATGTATGAGCCTGTATATGAATATGAGTGCAAGCCCTATCATATGTTGTCCATTGTGGCCCTATAGTGAGCCCCTAACAAGTATCCCCCTTATGGGACCTTTACATCCCAATCTGACACATACAAAAATCCCCTACTCATAAATGTTTACAGGTTTTACAATGTTTACTGTTCCCAGTTACCAGTAACATTCACTTTACTTGATATGAATAAATCAGCACTTGTTTCCCCAATAAAATTCACTGGCAGTAGTGAATGGGTTAAGCTGGAAAAATATTACTTTTTTTGAGGTTTCATTATTATTATTTTCTTTTTTTTTTTTATATATATATACAAACAGATTTATGCTGTGTTAAAGTAAACATATAAAGTCTGAGAATATTGCTTGCAAAATGGACCTGGTTGCAAAGGAATTAACTCATTCGGGAGATATAAAATCTAGGCAATACAAAAATCTTTCTTTTTCATAATAAAAACCGTACGGCAATAAACTGTCTGTGGTCTGTGCCACGGCCTCTTTGGTTTTGGCTCCTTAATGTTTCAATTCGCATTGGAGGAGGTTGCAAACCTTCTCTGAGTACCAAATTTCAAAGACCGGGCAACAAGGAATGACCGAAATCGTGCATACTTTCTCACTCATACAGTACATCTATGCTATAAATAAAAAATAAAAATACATAACGTTAGGAATGACCAATGACCTCCAAATGCACCTTTGGTTCAGCGCTATGGTTGACATCATTAAATAAAAACTATGGAAAGTTCTACAAAACCATGTGAAGGGAAAGGACGAATAAGATAAAATTTCTTCATTTTCCTCAACAAAAAAAACAAGTTATTTTGAAGCTTGCATACTTTATATAAATCAGACACAAAGTAAGTTAGGGTGAGCAAAGAATGACAAAAACAGTCCACCGTACAGCAAATAAAAATGCCACTTGTAAGCATATTCACATGTCTCAGACAGGTCAGAGACCCTGCCTTTCCTCATCTCCTAACATACAATGTTTCCACTGCAGTCAGGGATTCTGGGTAATAACATGTAAATGAGCACTCATGGTGTGTCACTTTGCTTCTTATCCATTTACCATGGATCCATATAAGCTTATGTCTTTCATAAACCTACTCTCGGCTGCCTGTGAGTAGGTTTCCTGGCTATGCAATTCTTTAACCCAGTCTGTTCTGAAAAAGCGGTGTAATATCGCAGGCATATGCTTATAGGGGTCTATGTTAAAATGGATAAGCAGCTCATTAGCATGTCATTACCCAGACTCCCTGGCTGCAGTGAAAGCACTGTATGCCAAGAGATAATGGTGAAAGGCAGGTTTTTGAACCTGTGTGAGATGTGCTTTATAAGTGGTATTTTATTTGCCATACTTTATATACGAACTTCATTGGCAACTGAGATAAAGAAGAAAATCAATTGATAAGGTAAGTTAGATGTATATGAATAAAATGGCATTTCAAGATCTTGTCAAATCTTATTTCCTGTCATGTCTGGTCTATTCCTGCATTCCAATGTATTCTAGTTCTCCAAGCCAATATTTGTATGGTATGTGGAAAATTACAGAAAAGGCCTGGATATGAAGATCATCAAGTTATAGTGGATAAAACAGAATAAATATAGTTTAAACACGGCCCTCAATTGTCCTGATATAGGCAGAAAAATAAAAATTCATGTATATTTTTTTTCTAATTTGCTGGTAATCAACAGCATCAACCTTAAAGTGGTAGTCTTAGCTGTGGCTTCTTATTTATTTTTCTTGACAGCTTTTCCTTCATTTTTGTTTTGTTTTGAATCCTTTCCATTCTGTCCAGATCATTTAGGGAAGAAGTGTGGAAAAAAAAAAAGAACATAAAATGGCTTCAAAATATTTCCAGAAAGTGACTGATGTATCCCATCCTTGTGACAGGGAGGCACTGCAGGGGAGGTTTGCCAAATATTAATAACAAAAAAAAAGAAGGAGTCTTGTTTCCCTAGACAAAAGAAAACAATACTTGGACGAAACAGTACATGAGACAGTGAGGCCCGCACTGGAAGCCACTGTTAGGATAAAATGGCGGGACACCATCTCACTACAGTCAGGTTATCAGTGCTCGCTGATCGTCTCTTGGCTGATTTACGGTAGTCCTTGTATTTATCCTCACACAAGCGGGAGATGGCCTGCGAGATTCAAAAAGAAAATGGCCGCCTTTTAGAGTCACATTTAAATAATCAACATCAAAGGTCCGTCTGTGACTAGCTCAAGTCCCTCAATGCTAATGTCAAGTGGTGTCGGAAATGAAGCACCAACGTTGGCCTTTCTGAAACCCAGGCATTTTCTTTTAGCTGTGGTATTTTCTTTACACATTCTGTTTACAACCCTGTGTATACGCGTGAGGTGTTAAGAGTTATGACTCACAAACGTACTGTATGAGAACTAACAGTTGTGAATCAGCTGAGGACGGCAACATGTTACTAACACCGCACTATTAACAGAAACAAATCTCATTTTTGAAACCTTGCACAAATAAAACAAACGGAATTAGAGAATAGTAAAAGGGAGTTCTTTTTTAAATAGAAAATTGTGTATAATTATTATATCCTCTCTATTTGTACACAATCCTATATAAATGCAAGGTTATGGATTAATAAAGTGATGTATAACTTATTTACAACTAAACCGAGCCTTTAAAGCCATACTGCGGCAAAAATTCCTGACTGTAAATATTCATGTAATTCTGTCGTTTTAGTTACAAATCTGTGATGTTTTCCCTCTCTGTTTCTGTCTGTGTGTGTATATAATACAGAGGGAGAGGATGAGAGAGATAATTGCACATCTATTCCCAGCTGGCTTTAGATGGCTCCAGGAATAAGAATACAAAACAAAACTGCATTTAAAAGTACTTTTACTAAACTCTATTTTGCACGTCTATTGACTGCAACGCGTGGGCAGGAAAACAATGCGTTTTAAAACAATAAATTGGATTTTTTTGCTTTGAGACAAGGTTTGTGGAACAAATTGCCCCAGATTTATTAGTACAGTACGCAGGAGATTTTTATGTTTGGGGAATTTACCAAAATATTTAACATAATGTGCTTTAAAAAAAACAAAAAAAACCCACGACTTAACAAAAACACAATTGCACGCTCAAATTCTACAAACAATGCTTCATGATGAATACTAATATAGGAAGTCCAGACAACAATTATCTCTTAGGCCTGAACACATTTAAATTTGAAACAAATAAGCTGAAAAGAAGAGAAATATATATTTTAAGTAGATAGATAATGGACTATGGAAAATAATGTTTTTGATAAAATTAAAGGCAGGGTTTGGGCTGCCAAAATGATTTGCCCGCAATCCGTGCTACTTACTTATTCCTAACTGGCTCGGTAAGCGGGTCACTGTTGCTCAATACAGCAATCCGCTCCAAAAAAATATATATTTTATTTTAAGCTTACCTGAACCAGACTGCAACAAGCGACTCCCCGATTCCCGTATATTTGAAAGGGTTTATTTTTTGTGCTGATTTTGACACCAAATAAATGACCAAATATGGTTGTGATGTCACAAATATAAAGTTGCAATGTACTCTCCTGGTGATGTTGCTACTTTCTATTGGCTGCCGGAGGAGACCCTGACCCCATGGCCATTTTGTATCTAGAGGCCAAAGTATTCTAACCCAGTGGTTAAACCTACTGAACAAGGGGGCAAGCTTTTTGTATCTTTGCACATTTGCTAAAGTACCTTTATGCATGATGATGGTTGAAGGTGCAATTATATTAAAGCTGCAGTTCAGTCTTTTTTTTTTAATTAATTTTTTTACTTTAATAGTTTTATGTGTGCAATCTCTAATTACCTAAAGAACTGTACAGCTGTCAGTCAATTCGTTCTCCATGTATTGATAGGTCGAAATTTGGTGACATAATTAGTGAAGGGATCTGTTTATATTCTGCTTGTCTGTCAGTGGAAGCTCATGAATATTCATGAGCAGTCCTGCACTGACAAGTGCTAGAGGGAGGGCAGGGCTGACAAAGGGGTGTGCCAGGGCCTGTGACAGGACATGAAGGGGCAGTGCCTTAGCAAATAGCTGTTAAAATAGAATACAAGAAAATTGGTCTTTCAAAGTTGTTTTTTTTAAAACAGAAAATGCTAAAAGTATTTTTTCTTACTACAGTACTGATTTATTAAAAAAAAACACACATGCAGGATATTGACTGAACTGCAGCTTTGAGGCCCAAAGTGAACTAATGGTATTGATAGGTTTAGTCAGGGATGGCTATAACGCCTGTCTTCATGGGCCACCAACAGGTCAGGTTTTCAGGATATCACGGCTTCAGCATAGGTCTTCGACTGAGCCACCCGTGCTGAAGGAGGGATATCTTGAATACCTGACCTCCTGGTGGCCCTTGAGGACTGGAGTTGGCTACCAGTTTAAGTGGTTGAAAATAGGTGGTGGATTAGTTTAAAAAATTTTTTTTTTACAATTTTTGAAAGTCTGGAAATGTTCTTTGTTTTTAATAGCAAATGGGCGTATGACTGTCACCCTTCCACACGTGATGAGTCAATGAGATTCCTGGAAAATCACAATGTGTCTGAAGGACAGTAAGGAAAAGGGACAATGGTAATGGGGAGATACAGTATGACCATAGACTGCACATTACAATGTTGAACACAGTCAGGTTAAACTTTCAAAAGAGATTTCAAAATAATGTTCAATATATTTATTTGAAGACAATAATCCCCTGATAAACATATCGCTGTCATTAGTTCAATTGGGTCACACTGCCTCTCAGTATAATACAATACAGAACACTCATTTTTCAGGTCAATCAGCTACCAGTCAGCGATATTTCCCAGGCATACATTGCCATCCCTGAAATATACTGAGAAGTGCCAAGCAATCCAGAACTCAGGAAAGTGATAGACAATTAAGAAGACATATTTCACCTCAAGTTTATACGCACGTTCCCGGCTCAGGGGTTCCAGCGGGAAGCTCAGGTTGTTGGCTTCTGCCAGTGACCGCAGATCAAAGTAATACTTGGCATAGACACTGGACGGCACGTTAATGTTGAATTGCAGCAGCTCCAAAAACTGACGCTCCAGCTCATTCCTACAACAGTAAGAAACATGAATTGCAAATAATTCAACGTCTTGTGACTCACAAATCTAGAAACAAGGCAACTACCCTACCCATAATTAAAGAGGAGGAACACTGAAACAAGTTCAAGGAGCCATTCCCTCTACTGAGGATGGTTTTTTTTTGTAGACATTTTGGGAGCAGAGGGTCTCCAGAACTGAACCAATTTCATTTCAGTTCCAGGGATCCCGCTTGCTTCCCGATATTCCTGGTACTGTTCCCTCCAAGGGAAACAAAAAGATTTAAATCTCCATTAAGTACCGGCGTCACCTTCTCCAGTATGGATCTTGGGAGGTCGGGGGTCCGAGGTGATTAAATGAATGTAGTTCGTCTCTGGAGACCCTGTGCTATCTATCTATGGCAAGCATGTCAAACTCAAAGGCTAACACAGGCCAAATAAACAAGGTTTAAGTTTAGGTGGGCCGCAAAAAAACAAAAACTTAAATTTTCTCTCTCTGGCTAATCTCTCTCTCTCTCTCTGACTAATCTCTCTCTCTGACTAATCTCTCTCTCTGACTAATCTCTCTCTCTGACTAATCTCTCTCTCTCTCTCTCTGACTAATCTCTCTCTCTCTCTCTCTGACTAATCTCTCTCTCTCTCTCTCTGACTAATCTCTCTCTCTCTCTCTCTGACTAATCTCTCTCTCTCTCTCTCTCTGACTAATCTCTCTCTCTCTCTCTCTGACTAATCTCTCTCTCTCTCTCTCTGACTAATCTCTCTCTCTCTCTCTCTGACTAATCTCTCTCTCTCTCTCTCTGACTAATCTCTCTCTCTCTCTCTCTGACTAATCTCTCTCTCTCTCTCTCTGACTAATCTCTCTCTCTCTCTCTGACTAATCTCTCTCTCTCTCTCTCTCTCTCTCTCTCTCTATATATATATATATATCTATCTATCCAAAAAATGTAAATCAGTAAGTTTTATTTGGTAAAACTGCACACAAGTACTAGCTTATATTTGTCATACCAATTAATATTTTGGTTAGGCAGAATGTTCGTGTGTAACCTAGAAATCGCATACAGAATCATAATTAACAGCAGGGACTGATGCACTGAGTGGAGTCAGACTACTGACTTTGCCGTTGGAGCTAAGCCTCCGGAATATCAGTATACAGTACACGTCACTAACAGCTGCAGGCTGCCCGTCAGCTACAGAATACCACTTCTCACACATTTGCTTTTTTCACATTGAATTTCCCAGCATACCCAATTCCCTCGTCTCCTCGATCTCTTTGGTTTTCATTCTCTTGACTGTTACTTTCTCCTCCAGCCTGTTTTTGCCCCTCAGGGATCTTCTGTTTCTCGTAGTTTTGCTGAGACTTACATTAATAGCAGATGTAAATAAAGTGCAGTTGAAAGAAAGGAGAAAGATCACACGGTGCTTCTTGAGAAAGCCGGGTTTCTATTGTCAATTGTAATGTGTGACCTATCCCTAGCACTTTAAGTAAAATATTTTTTATTGTATTCCTTTTTGGAAACTTATACGGTAAATATCCTTTTGATTCATAAGTATGTTCGCGAAGAGAAACCATAAATAAATCCAATGTACATAGATCTTTACAATAGTCAAATATAATAAACTCAAACATGACATATATACTGTTGCAATGTTATCCTCGGTAGCATATCCATGTGCTTGCTCAACTCAAAACGGTTTCTGCAGAAATGAGGCATACAAGTCTTCAGATTTATCCAACGCCAGGACTCATGAAGCTCTGCTGCTGGGTATTTAAGTAAATGGCAGTTAACAATGGATTGGGTGCGATACCCTGGCATGTTTGAAAGGGGCTAAAGCTTCTTCTTTCGTCTGTCTGTCTGGAGAGTTTTAAAGCAACAATCCAAACTACTCAACATGTTTCCCCGAATTAGGGGGTGTCCCCTACAGCTGCTTCCTCACGTCCTTGTACCCCCAGTTTCCATGAGGCTGGAAATGGCTAAAAATATTGCCCACCGGACACAATATTGCCATTGTGACAGGGCTCGCTCCGGCACCCAATAGAAACGCAAAGCACTTTCTATTGGTGACCCCCATGGCTTGTAGGCTTTTTAAGGAACTACAAAACATTGAAATTGCAGTTTACGAGGAGCCAGGATCCCCAGAGGTTGAGGGTGTGGGAAGGGGGGCAACAGATCAGCTCTGGGGGACTCACACCAAGGTCGGGTAAGGTTAAAAATAAAAAAAGGAGACGAAAAAAACATTTAATTCAATACTTTGGCCAAAGGGTTAAACTAAATGACCCTTTTTCAAGAGAATATATAAGTATTTTACTGTGTATTTTTATCATATTGGATGTAGCATTGGGCTTCTCTGTCGTCTGTTGTATACATTTTCCACGCTCAATAGCTCTCCTTTTTGACACTTATATACATATATATTTAGTGGGGGCTCAGGGGTTCCCAAAAAGAGCTTGCTGGGGTTTTGTGTGTGTTGTTAACAAAAAACATTTTAAGCCTGCAATTGGTTTACTGTGATATGTTTGCAGGCTTAAAATGTTCTGGCCAAAGTATTGCACTAAATAACCAATACTTATGATGAAAGAATGTAGATAAAATACATAGTAATGTACTAAATCATTTGTCATATTGGATGTAGCATTGGGGCTTTCTTTTCTTGTGTCGTATACATTAGGCTGCGTCCATGCTGCCGCTGAGCACGCTTGGCATGTTTACTTCAGTGAATGTGAATCTGCACTGCCGTGCTCACGCGGTGCGCACACGCTCGTGCATGGGCACGTACGCTCTCCCAAGCTCGGCGCTTGGGGAGACAAAGAAAATGGATTTTGAAGCGCGCTCAGCAGCAGTCAATGCACACAGCCAGACACACACACACATTACACACAGAAATAGCCCCGATCCATGCCCGCTCGCGATTGCAAAATTATGCAGGACAGCCGAGCGCTCATGCTTGGAGAGTTGGTGACGTCACCGCTCAAGCATGAGCGCGTTCAGCGGCAGCGGGGCCACAGCCTTAGGTCACTATCCCAGTAGCACATCAATTGACACAAATATATACACAATGTAGTGGGTTTGGGTTGTGAGCTTGCTCAGACTGTGTAGGTATAGTCATGGACAAGTTTCGAACTATACTCTTCTCATTATTGAGCCTAAAAGCTTGAGACCAACAGTAAGTTTTAGAAACAATCATCTATTCGAATTAATTTTAAGATGACATCTAAGAGTTGCTATTCCACAAATACAGTGCACAAATCCCACACTTTACAAACCATTTCCCAGAACCTCTGGGCTATAGGAGTTAAGGTATAAAGAGCAAATAGGTGCGATTTCTGAGATAGGAATTTAAATTTGAATGTGATTTCAAAGAATGAAATTGAAATGTCAATACTGATCCAGTCTAGAATTGACCTCCAATGAATGACAGCAACTAGAAATGAATCAGAGTTGACACGTGTATTGCTTAGTGCACCCCAAAGATACTGCAACTAATGTCCAGGATCAGGCATAGTTGCATAAAGGATTTCCAGTAAACTCAAAATACAAACACTGTATAATTTTCATTTAAGACTCTTGTTGCAAGCTATGCATTCTACGTTTATATAAGAGACCAGCCATCTCCATAGGTACAGAAAATCTGCATTGTATAGTCAGTGTTGCCACCTTCCACTGAAGGCCACTTCACTCTAGTGTCCTCTCGGCATCTTCCCCCTAGCGTCTCGTTGTCATGGTGACGGGCATCACATGATGCTGTTACATCACGTGGCATTCCTGTTGACATGGCAACGCCGCACCATTTGCCGCCACGCAGCCATATTCCCATTATTTGCAGGGGGGAGATGCCGGGAGATGTTGCCACCGCTGCCACCACCGTCCAAGGTTGCCACCACCTGGAGGTTTACTAGGTAAGCCCGTAGCCTCCCGGTAAACTCGAAGTGGTGGCAACCCTATGTATAGTATTGTCATGATAATGTCATGATATATTATGTATTTTAATCCCTCTGGTGCCTAAGGGGTTAATGAGCTACAGTTTGAAGTTGAAAATACAAAATTTGAAGCCTGGCTTGTCATGAATCTGTGGTAGCTTCCAAGAGGCATGATTGAAGATGGGTGCGAAAAGTACAAAGAGAGGTTTTATGGTATGTTATCACCTTTTGCAGACCTAGTGGTACAAACTGATATAGTCTCAAAATAAGGGCGGTTGTCTTGCCAGATGTGGAAATAAAATATAGCCCCTATGACAAGTTTCTAAATATGGTCGTTTTACAGCAATCTTCAAAGGCATTCTCTAGATCAGTGGTGCGCAAACTGTGGGGCGCGACCCCCAGGGGGGGCGCGACACTGCCGACGGGGGGCGCGGGGTTTACAGAGGCCCCGCGCGCTTCCCGAATGCACTTAAATTAAGTGCCGGGGGAGCTGCAGGGCCTCTGTAAACCTAACTTACCGTGGCTCCGGCGGCTTCCTCCCTGCGGCGCCATGGCAACGCGGCGTCAAAATGACGCTGCGAGGTCATGTGACGTCATGCTATGGCAACGTGACGTCATTACGCCGGAGCGCGGGTAAGTTGGGGTTGGGGGGGGCGCGGGAGCGAGGGGACAGCCGTCAAGGGGGCGCAGGGAAAAAAGTTTGCGCCCCCCTGCTCTAGATGGTTCTGCAAGGTACTAGGGGCATGGCTACAAAAGGTATCAAACCAAGAGTGACTTTATTCAAAATGAGAATATCCTGTGATGTCATCTCCTCTGCATAATAAAAGTAACATCTGTAACCATGTCACTGAGGGGCACATTCTGACATTACACACTGTATGTTTAAAGAATTATAAGGAACAGATATTGATTTGTCACCTAGATTTGGGATTAAGACGGTCATATTTATACGGGTTGCGTTCGCAGTAACTGCCTGAACGCATTGATATGTCTCACGTGTGTGTAAGTGTTACAGTAGTTAAGGAAAGTTAGGAGAACATTTAGATATGGAAAAGGACTTTGAACATCATTTGGTGGGAGGTGTTTCACTCTGGTGTAAAACTGTTAATCTCACAGATGATTTAAGACAAGGGCATGGTTTAGGCCTCGGCCATGTTACTTGCTTGCTGGCGGAGGCGCGCTTCCGCTCGGCACTGAGCCCCTGCAGCCGCAATTAGAGCGGCTTTAGTAGGGGCTCGTCTACGCTTCCGCAAGCGCGCAAAAGCGTAGGTATTAGGGAAATTTAAAATTTCCCCACTTGCCGGCGCGCAGGGCCGGTCACGTGAGCGGTTCGCCCAATGAGGGCGAACCAGCTCCGTGACGTCACTGGCCCGCCCCCGGCCCACCCCCTGACGGCGCGCAGGGAAAGCACCCGCAAGGCCAGGAAAAGCACCCGCTTTCCCTGAGCCTCAGCACGCCAGCGGGAAGCTTGGCCGAGGCCTTACATGGGAAGAAAGGATATTTAAGTCTGAGCAAAGATTATGAAAATTATATGTCTACAGAGGTGTATCTGGGATCAGATATGGGATATCTTATCCTCTCTTACCAGTGACCTCTCTGGGAGAAAAACATATATCATAGGGTGATGTATAGCATTTTCTTTTGTGTTTTATCTGTTTATTTAAAGAAGCTGTTCTGCATTTAACTGTAACTGTATGTTTCTTGTAAACTTTTTTTTCTGTAACCTAACTGTAAGAGGACATGTGCAGAGGTATGCAATGGAGACTGTTTTAAGGTGAAATTAAAATAAGGCTTTATTGCGCCTGTCCCTTTTAACACAGCAAAACATATGAAAACAACAAACGCCTATCCCTGTTTAAGGGCTAACTTACTTCCCCAGTCCCTTTCTCCAGGGCTGGAGGGTTAATCCCATTACGACCCTAGTCCCCAAAGTCTCAAGAGATACCTTAAAGCAGGTGGCCCTTCATGTCAGTCTCTGGTAGGTTCCTGAGTCCCCTGTGTCCAGGAATATAGGTCTTTGGGTGTCTTGATCTCAGCAGAGCCTTTCTGCTCAAGACCTCTTTCCTCTGGTCAGCACCCTTGTGTACTGAGGAAAATCTCCTTCCTGTTTCTGGGAACAGGCTTTTTCTAACAAACCTCTAATCAGCCAGGTGAAGTTGGTTAACTGCTGGATCCAATTAACCAACACACTGCTGGATTAGTGGCATATTCTGAACAGGGATAAATTCCCTGTTACACCAACACTATTTTTATATATATATTAAAACATTTAATAAGTAATGCTTTGGGCTCTGTATGCTCTGGGAGAGTATTGACGTTTTCTGACACAGAAATGGTCAGTATCTATAGTGAGCTACACACCACGACCCTGCTCCTCTACTCTCTGCTACTGTCCCGAATTTATGAAAACTGTCTGGACCAGGGAGCAATTGCCCCCTCCCTCATCTACTAGATCACCCCATGCCTGCTGGGATCAAGAGATTCGCTGCGGTTCTTTGCTACTAGATAATAACACGTCAACATCTTTATTTAAAAGGGACAATTTCTCCTAGAATCAAATTCAACTAATTCCAATGACATGTTTAAGGGTTGTCATCGAGGCAATTGATTTTAACCCAAATCTGATAAGTATTTTTAATTTATGTTTTAACGTTAGCCTTTAGGAGGGGTCCGCTTTCCTCTTCTGTCTCCCCATAACTTTATTGCCTCTCTGATAAAGACAGGGTGGCATTAGGGTAAAGGAAATATTTGATTGAGAAACCCTCCCCCATTCAGAGTCCCCTAAGAAATTCAGCTGACCGACCACGTGGGATCGCACCTTTATACTGCATAGTCACTGTTAATGGCTACTGAACGTAAGGGAATAAACCCGATGGCAACCGTTTGAAAAGGAATAATAATAATAATAAAAAAAAAAAAAAACTATTACAATTAGCTGCTCTTACCAGTGACATTGTAAGGGGCATAAAATATATTTTTAATAACAACATGTACAATGCTCCCCCCAAGAATCAGAAAACATATTTTGTTATATTTTCTGTTAACTGAACACTTTGGGGGGGAGGAGGGTGAAGGGAACAATATAGAATCACAAACTCTTTTCTTCTGACCTACGTAAATTTGCATACTTCTGTAAGAACTTAACTTAACATTTACACTTATATCCCCCCCAAAATAATATATATATATATATATACACACTTTTTTAAATACTTGGACTTTTTTTGTGGTTTACAAATGAGATTACAAATAAAAATCCTCAATCACTACAACAAGATAACACAAATCTTTAATCAAAATCGACATTAATTAAAAATGTGTTTTTAAAAATAGAACATCAGCGATGGCACCTTTAAAAAACCCATTGGTAATGAAATCCTTCTGCCCTGTGCTAGTATTGTTCTGTGGATTCTTCAGGCAATAAAGCAGTTATGAAAATGTTTTAGCATCTGACATATTATTTATGTGCTTGTATTTATAACTGAGCCTGTGCTGAGATTCTTTCCATGACATGCACATACTTCAAGGTTAGTTGTTCTAACCAGTCATATGTTCTGTTTATTATGTCAGAGTGATTGTGCTGACAATTATGGGAAGGCTGGACTTTCATGTTCAAGCCCTGTGATTAACGGCTTAATGTATACATTTTCCCGTATAGACTGGATTTGTCCAAATGTTGTCCGTTTAAGCAATTTCTGTGCTTAGCTGTCCAAAATATATCTACGTTAGAATATCACTTTTTACGGCTTTGAGGAAGTGGAAGTCCAGGAAGTCACAAAAACAAACTGTGAAATGACTTTATTTCACTTCTAGATAAGAGCATGGTGACATGGAGCCCTGTTTTTTCTTTAACAATGAAAGGCACTCGGCTTTTCTAACATGCAGGGACGTAGGTGTACATTTGCATTACCCTGCTATATGGGGAAGCAATTAAGCATTCAACTTATTTTATGAGGAAGTACAGCATGCTTTTCTACTATGTCTTCAGGGGAATCATTATTGCGCTTTGCAAGTATATGAAAGCCCTTTTTTAGTCCAGGCTGGAAGCAGGGGTCTCCAGAGCTGAACGGCGTTCATTTCATTTCTGTGATACTTACCTCCCCGTGTGCTGCCTGAATGTCCTGGTTCTTAAATCTCCTGCTGCACACAGGCCAATTGAATATTATTATATAGTAATATTGACATATAATTCTTATCCCATGTGGACACTTTTGTAGAACAACTCTCTCTACTTAACCTTACTTCATTTTAAAAGAGGCAATCCAAGCTGTTTTGTTCCCTTCATTTTTATAATACCGATTGAAGCAGGGGATCGCTGGAGCTGAACCCCATACATTTGAGCTCTGGGGACTAGGGGGGAACTGGGTGGGTGGGAGGGGGGGATCTGGGACTGGATGGGAGGGGGAAACTGGGACTGGATGGGAGGGGGAAACTGGGACTGGGTGGGAGGGGGAAACTGGGACTGGGTGGGAGGGAGGAGACTGGGTGGGAGGGAGGAGACTGGGACTGGGTGGGAGGGAGGAGACTGGGTGGGAGGGAGGAGACTGGGAGGGAGGGAGGAGACTGGGAGGGAGGGAGGAGACTGGGTGGGAGGGAGGGAGGAGACTGGGTGGGAGGGAGGGAGGAGACTGGGTGGGAGGGAGGGAGGAGACTGGGTGGGAGGGAGGGAGGAGACTGGGTGGGAGGGAGGGAGGAGACTGGGTGGGAGGGAGGGAGGAGACTGGGTGGGAGGGAGGGAGGAGACTGGGTGGGAGGGAGGGAGGAGACTGGGTGGGAGGGAGGGAGGAGACTGGGTGGGAGGGAGGGAGGGGACTGGGTGGGAGGGAGGGAGGGGACTGGGTGGGAGGGAGGGAGGGGACTGGGTGGGAGGGGACTGGGTGGGAGGGAGGGAGGGGACTGGGTGGGAGGGAGGGGACTGGGTGGGAGGGAGGGGACTGGGTGGGAGGGAGGGAGGGGACTGGGAGGGAGGGAGGGGACTGGGTGGGAGGGAGGGGACTGGGTGGGAGGGAGGGGACTGGGTGGGAGGGAGGGGACTGGGTGGGAGGGAGGGAGGGGACTGGGTGGGAGGGAGGGAGGGGACTGGGTGGGAGGGAGGGAGGGGACTGGGTGGGAGGGAGGGAGGGGACTGGGTGGGAGGGAGGGAGGGGACTGGGTGGGAGGGAGGGGACTGGGTGGGAGGGAGGGAGGGGACTGGGTGGGTGGGAGGGGACTGGGTGGGTGGGAGGGGACTGGGTGGGAGGGAGGGGACTGGGTGGGAGGGAGGGGACTGGCTGGGTGGGTGGGAGGGGACTGGGTGGGTGGGAGGGGACTGGGTGGGAGGGAGGGGACTGGGTGGGAGGGAGGGGACTGGGTGGGTGGGAGGGAGGGGACTGGGTGGGAGGGAGGGGACTGGGTGGGAGGGAGGGGACTGGGTGGGAGGGAGGGGACTGGGTGGGTGGGAGGGAGGGGACTGGGTGGGTGGGAGGGAGGGGACTGGGTGGGAGGGAGGGGACTGGGTGGGAGGGAGGGGACTGGGTGGGAGGGAGGGGACTGGGTGGGTGGGAGGGGACTGGGTTGGGAGGGAGGGGACTGGGTGGGTGGGAGGGAGGGGACTGGGTGGGTGGGAGGGAGGGGACTGGGTGGGTGGGAGGGAGGGGACTGGGTGGGTGGGAGGGAGGGGACTGGGTGGGAGGGAGGGGACTGGGTGGGTGGGAGGGAGGGGACTGGGTGGGAGGGAGGGGACTGGGTGGGTGGGTGGGAGGGAGGGGACTGGGTGGGTGGGTGGGAGGGGACTGGGTGGGTGGGTGGGAGGGGACTGGGTGGGTGGGAGGGAGGGGACTGGGAGGGAGGGAGGGGACTGGGAGGGAGGGGACTGGGAGGGGGGGGACTGGGAGGGGGGGGGACTGGGAGGGAGGGAGGGGACTGGGTGGGAGGGAGGAGACTGGGTGGGAGGGAGGAGACTGGGTGGGAGGGAGGAGACTGGGACTGGGTGGGAGGGAACTGGGACTGGGTGGGAGGGAGGAGACTGGGTGGGAGGGAGGAGACTGGGTGGGAGGGAGGAGACTGGGTGGGAGGGAGGAGACTGGGTGGGAGGGAGGAGACTGGGAGGGAGGGAGGAGACTGGGAGGGAGGGAGGAGACTGGGAGGGAGGGAGGAGACTGGGTGGGAGGGAGGAGACTGGGAGGGAGGAGACTGGGTGGGAGGGAGGGAGGAGACTGGGTGGGAGGGAGGGAGGAGACTGGGTGGGAGGGAGGGAGGAGACTGGGTGGGAGGGAGGGAGGAGACTGGGTGGGAGGGAGGGAGGAGACTGGGTGGGAGGGAGGGAGGAGACTGGGTGGGAGGGAGGGAGGAGACTGGGTGGGAGGGAGGGAGGAGACTGGGTGGGAGGGAGGGGACTGGGTGGGAGGGAGGGAGGGGACTGGGTGGGAGGGAGGGAGGGGACTGGGTGGGAGGGAGGGAGGGGACTGGGAGGGAGGGAGGGGACTGGGTGGGAGGGAGGGGACTGGGTGGGAGGGAGGGAGGGGACTGGGTGGGAGGGAGGGAGGGGACTGGGTGGGAGGGAGGGAGGGGACTGGGTGGGAGGGAGGGGACTGGGTGGGAGGGAGGGAGGGGACTGGGTGGGAGGGAGGGAGGGGACTGGGTGGGAGGGAGGGGACTGGGTGGGTGGGTGGGAGGGGACTGGGTGGGTGGGAGGGAGGGGACTGGGAGGGAGGGGACTGGGAGGGGGGGGACTGGGAGGGAGGGAGGGGACTGGGAGGGAGGGAGGGGACTGGGAGGGAGGGAGGGGACTGGGTGGGAGGGAGGGGACTGGGTGGGAGGGAGGGGACTGGGTGGGAGGGAGGGGACTGGGAGGGAGGGAGGGGACTGGGTGGGAGGGAGGGGACTGGGTGGGAGGGAGGGGACTGGGTGGGAGGGAGGGGACTGGGTGGGAGGGTGGGAGGGAGGGGACTGGGTGGGAGGGTGGGAGGGAGGGGACTGGGTGGGAGGGTGGGAGGGAGGGGACTGGGTGGGAGGGAGGGGACTGGGTGGGAGGGGACTGGGTGGGAGGGTGGGAGGGAGGGGACTGGGTGGGAGGGTGGGAGGGAGGGGACTGGGTAGGAGGGTGGTAGGGAGGGGACTGGGTGGGAGGGTGGGAGGGAGGGGACTGGGTGGGAGGGTGGGAGGGAGGGGACTGGGTGGGAGGGTGGGAGGGAGGGGACTGGGTGGGAGGGTGGGAGGGAGGGGACTGGGTGGGAGGGTGGGAGGGAGGGGACTGGGTGGGAGGGTGGGAGGGAGGGGACTGGGTGGGAGGGGACTGGGTGGGAGGGTGGGAGGGAGGGGACTGGGTGGGAGGGTGGGAGGGAGGGGACTGGGTGGGAGGGTGGGAGGGAGGGGAATGGGTGGGAGGGTGGGAGGGAGGGGAATGGGTGGGAGGGTGGGAGGGAGGGGAATGGGTGGGAGGGTGGGAGGGAGGGGAATGGGTGGGAGGGTGGGAGGGAGGGGAATGGGTGGGAGGGAGGGGAATGGGTGGGAGGGTGGGAGGGAGGGGAATGGGTGGGAGGGTGGGAGGGAGGGGAATGGGTGGGAGGGTGGGAGGGGAATGGGTGGGAGGGGAATGGGTGGGAGGGTGGGAGGGAGGGGAATGGGTGGGAGGGTGGGAGGGAGGGGAATGGGTGGGAGGGTGGGAGGGAGGGGAATGGGTGGGAGGGTGGGAGGGAGGGGAATGGGTGGGAGGGTGGGAGGGTGGGAGGGAGGGGAATGGGTGGGAGGGTGGGAGGGAGGGGAATGGGTGGGAGGGTGGGAGGGAGGGGAATGGGTGGGAGGGTGGGAGGGAGGGGGGAGGGTGGGAGGGAGGGGAATGGGTGGGAGGGTGGGAGGGAGGGAATGGGTGGGAGGGTGGGAGGGAGGGGAATGGGTGGGAGGGTGGGAGGGAGGGGAATGGGTGGGAGGGTGGGGAATGGGTGGGAGGGTGGGAGGGAGGGGAATGGGTGGGAGGGTGGGAGGGAGGGGAATGGGTGGGAGGGTGGGTGGGAGGGAGGGGAATGGGTGGGAGGGTGGGTGGGAGGGGAATGGGTGGGAGGGTGGGTGGGAGGGAGGGGAATGGGTGGGAGGGTGGGTGGGAGGGGAATGGGTGGGAGGGTGGGTGGGAGGGGAATGGGTGGGAGGGGAATGGGTGGGAGGGTGGGTGGGAGGGGAATGGGTGGGTGGGTGGGAGGGGAATGGGTGGGAGGGTGGGTGGGAGGGAGGGAGGGGAATGGGTGGAAGGGTGGGTGGGAGGGAGGGGAATGGGTGGGAGGGTGGGTGGGAGGGGAATGGGTGGGAGGGTGGGTGGGAGGGAGGGGAATGGGTGGGAGGGTGGGTGGGAGGGAGGGGAATGGGTGGGAGGGTGGGTGGGAGGGAGGGGACTGGGTGGGAGGGAGGGAGGGGACTGGGTGGGAGGGAGGGAGGGGACTGGGTGGGAGGGAGGGAGGGGACTGGGTGGGAGGGGACTGGGTGGGAGGGAGGGAGGGGACTGGGTGGGAGGGAGGGGACTGGGTGGGAGGGAGGGGACTGGGTGGGTGGGTGGGAGGGGACTGGGTGGGTGGGAGGGAGGGGACTGGGAGGGAGGGAGGGGACTGGGAGGGGGGGGACTGGGAGGGAGGGAGGGGACTGGGAGGGAGGGAGGGGACTGGGTGGGAGGGAGGGGACTGGGTGGGAGGGGACTGGGTGGGAGGGAGGGGACTGGGTGGGAGGGAGGGGACTGGGAGGGAGGGGACTGGGTGGGAGGGGACTGGGTGGGAGGGAGGGGACTGGGTGGGAGGGAGGGGACTGGGTGGGAGGGAGGGGGGTGGGAGGGAGGGGACTGGGTGGGAGGGAGGGGACTGGGTGGGAGGGAGGGGACTGGGTGGGAGGGTGGGGACTGGGTGGGAGGGTGGGAGGGAGGGGACTGGGTGGGAGGGTGGGAGGGAGGGGACTGGGTGGGAGGGTGGGAGGGAGGGGACTGGGTGGGAGGGTGGGAGGGAGGGGACTGGGTGGGAGGGTGGGAGGGGACTGGGTGGGAGGGTGGGGACTGGGTGGGAGGGTGGGAGGGGACTGGGTGGGAGGGTGGGGACTGGGTGGGAGGGGACTGGGTGGGAGGGGACTGGGTGGGAGGGTGGGAGGGAGGGGAATGGGTGGGAGGGTGGGAGGGAGGGGAATGGGTGGGAGGGTGGGAGGGAGGGGAATGGGTGGGAGGGTGGGAGGGAGGGGAATGGGTGGGAGGGTGGGAGGGAGGGGAATGGGTGGGAGGGTGGGAGGGAGGGGAATGGGTGGGAGGGTGGGAGGGAGGGGAATGGGTGGGAGGGTGGGAGGGAGGGGAATGGGTGGGAGGGTGGGAGGGAGGGGGGAGGGTGGGAGGGAGGGGAATGGGTGGGAGGGTGGGAGGGAGGGGAATGGGTGGGAGGGTGGGAGGGGAATGGGTGGGAGGGTGGGAGGGAGGGGAATGGGTGGGAGGGTGGGAGGGAGGGGAATGGGTGGGAGGGTGGGTGGGAGGGAGGGGAATGGGTGGGAGGGTGGGTGGGAGGGAGGGGAATGGGTGGGAGGGTGGGAGGGGAATGGGTGGGAGGGTGGGTGGGAGGGGAATGGGTGGGAGGGTGGGTGGGAGGGGAATGGGTGGGAGGGTGGGTGGGAGGGGAATGGGTGGGAGGGTGGGTGGGAGGGGAATGGGTGGGAGGGTGGGTGGGAGGGGAATGGGTGGGAGGGTGGGTGGGAGGGGAATGGGTGGGAGGGTGGGTGGGAGGGAGGGGAATGGGTGGGAGGGTGGGTGGGAGGGAGGGGAATGGGTGGGAGGGAGGGAGGGGAATGGGTGGGAGGGTGGGTGGGAGGGAGGGGAATGGGTGGGAGGGTGGGTGGGAGGGAGGGGAATGGGTGGGAGGGTGGGTGGGAGGGAGGGGAATGGGTGGGAGGGTGGGTGGGAGGGGAATGGGTGGGTGGGAGGGAGGGGAATGGGTGGGAGGGTGGGTGGGAGGGAGGGGAATGGGTGGGAGGGTGGGTGGGAGGGAGGGGAATGGGTGGGAGGGTGGTAGGGAGGGGAATGGGTGGAAGGGTGGGAGGGAGGGGAATGGGTGGGAGGGTGGGAGGGAGGGGAATGGGTGGGAGGGGAATGGGTGGGAGGGAGGGGAATGGGTGGGAGGGAGGGGAATGGGTGGGAGGGAGGGGAATGGGTGGGAGGGAGGGGAATGGGTGGGAGGGAGGGAACTGGGTGGGAGGGGAATGGGTGGGAGGGAGGGAACTGGGACTGGGTGGGAGGGAACTGGGACTGGGTGGGAGGGAACTGGGACTGGGTGGGAGGGAGGGAACTGGGACTGGGTGGGAGGGAACTGGGACTGGGTGGGAGGGAGGGAACTGGGACTGGGTGGGAGGGAGGGAACTGGGACTGGGTGGGAGGGAACTGGGACTGGGTGGGAGGGAACTGGGACTGGGTGGGAGGGAACTGGGACTGGGTGGGAGGGAACTGGGACTGGGTGGGAGGGAACTGGGACTGGGTGGGAGGGAGGGAACTGGGACTGGGTGGGAGGGAACTGGGACTGGGTGGGAGGGAACTGGGACTGGGTGGGAGGGAGGGGACTGGGAGGGAGGGGACTGGGTGGGAGGGAGGGGACTGGGTGGGAGGGAGGGAGGGGACTGGGTGGGAGGGAGGGAACTGGGACTGGGTGGGAGGGAACTGGGACTGGGTGGGAGGGAACTGGGACTGGGTGGGAGGGAGGGAACTGGGACTGGGTGGGAGGGAGGGAACTGGGACTGGGTGGGAGGGAGGGAACTGGGTGGGAGGGAGGGAACTGGGACTGGGTGGGAGGGAACTGGGACTGGGAGGGAACTGGGACTGGGTGGGAGGGAGGGAACTGGGACTGGGTGGGAGGGAACTGGGACTGGGTGGGAGGGAGGGAACTGGGACTGGGTGGGAGGGAACTGGGACTGGGTGGGAGGGAACTGGGACTGGGTGGGAGGGAGGGAACTGGGACTGGGTGGGAGGGAACTGGGACTGGGTGGGAGGGAGGGAACTGGGACTGGGTGGGAGGGAACTGGGACTGGGTGGGAGGGAACTGGGACTGGGTGGGAGGGAGGGAACTGGGTGGGAGGGAACTGGGACTGGGTGGGAGGGAACTGGGACTGGGTGGGAGGGAGGGAACTGGGACTGGGTGGGAGGGAGGGAGGGAACTGGGACTGGGTGGGAGGGAGGGAGGGAACTGGGTGGGAGGGAGGGAACTGGGACTGGGTGGGAGGGAGGGAGGGAACTGGGACTGGGTGGGAGGGAGGGGACTGGGTGGGAGGGAGGGAACTGGGACTGGGTGGGAGGGAACTGGGACTGGGTGGGAGGGAACTGGGACTGGGTGGGAGGGAACTGGGACTGGGTGGGAGGGAGGGAGGGAACTGGGACTGGGTGGGAGGGAGGGAACTGGGACTGGGTGGGAGGGAGGGAACTGGGACTGGGTGGGAGGGAGGGAACTGGGACTGGGTGGGAGGGAGGGAGGGAACTGGGACTGGGTGAGAGGGAGGGAGGGAACTGGGACTGGGTGGGAGGGAGGGAACTGGGACTGGGTGGGAGGGAACTGGGACTGGGAGGGAACTGGGACTGGGTGGGAGGGAACTGGGACTGGGTGGGAGGGAGGGAACTGGGACTGGGTGGGAGGGAACTGGGACTGGGTGGGAGGGAGGGAACTGGGACTGGGTGGGAGGGAGGGAACTGGGACTGGGTGGGAGGGAACTGGGACTGGGTGGGAGGGAGGGAGGGAACTGGGACTGGGTGGGAGGGAACTGGGACTGGGTGGGAGGGAACTGGGACTGGGTGGGAGGGAGGGAGGGGACTGGGAGGGAGGGAACTGGGACTGGGTGGGAGGGAACTGGGACTGGGTGGGAGGGAGGGAACTGGGACTGGGTGGGAGGGAACTGGGACTGGGTGGGAGGGAACTGGGACTGGGTGGGAGGGAACTGGGTGGGAGGGAGGGAACTGGGTGGGAGGGAGGGAACTGGGACTGGGTGGGAGGGAACTGGGACTGGGTGGGAGGGAACTGGGACTGGGTGGGAGGGAGGGAACTGGGACTGGGTGGGAGGGAACTGGGACTGGGTGGGAGGGAACTGGGACTGGGTGGGAGGGTACTGGGACTAGGTGGGAGGGAACTGGGACTGGGTGGGAGGGAGGGAACTGGGACTGGGTGGGAGGGAACTGGGACTGGGTGGGAGGGAGGGAACTGGGACTGGGTGGGAGGGAACTGGGTGGGAGGGAACTGGGACTGGGTGGGAGGGAACTGGGACTGGGTGGGAGGGAACTGGGACTGGGTGGGAGGGAACTGGGTGGGAGGGAACTGGGACTGGGTGGGAGGTAACTGGGACTGGGAGGGAACTGGGACTGGGTGGGAGGGAGGGAACTGGGACTGGGTGGGAGGGAGGGAACTGGGACTGGGTGGGAGGGCTGGAACTGGGACTGGGTGGGAGGGAGGGGACTGGGTGGGAGGGAACTGGGACTGGGTGGGAGGGAACTGGGACTGGGTGGGAGGGAACTGGGTGGGAGGGAGGGAACTGGGACTGGGTGGGAGGGAGGGAACTGGGACTGGGTGGGAGGGAACTGGGACTGGGTGGGAGGGAACTGGGACTGGGTGGGAGGGAGGGAACTGGGTGGGAGGGAGGGAACTGGGACTGGGTGGGAGGGAACTGGGACTGGGTGGGAGGGAGGGAGGGAACTGGGTGGGAGGGAACTGGGACTGGGTGGGAGGGAGGGAACTGGGAATGGGTGGGAGGGGACTGGGTGGGAGGGAGGGAGGGAACTGGGACTGGGTGGGAGGGGACTGGGTGGGAGGGAGGGAACTGGGACTGGGTGGGAGGGAGGGAGGGAACTGGGTGGGAGGGAGGGAGGGAACTGGGTGGGAGGGAGGGAGGGAACTGGGACTGGGTGGGAGGGAGGGAACTGGGACTGGGTGGGAGGGAGGGAACTGGGACTGGGTGGGAGGGAACTGGGACTGGGTGGGAGGGAGGGAACTGGGACTGGGTGGGAGGGAACTGGGACTGGGTGGGAGGGAACTGGGACTGGGTGGGAGGGAACTGGGAATGGGTGGGAGGGGACTGGGTGGGAGGGAGGGAGGGAACTGGGACTGGGTGGGAGGGGACTGGGTGGGAGGGAGGGAGGGAACTGGGACTGGGTGGGAGGGAACTGGGACTGGGTGGGAGGGAACTGGGACTGGGTGGGAGGGAATTGGGTGGGAGGGTGGGAGGGAATTGGGTGGGAGGGTGGGAGGGAACTGGGTGGGAGGGTGGGAGGGAGGGAACTGGGTGGGAGGGTGGGAGGGAGGGAACTGGGTGGGAGGGAGGGAACTGGGTGGGAGGGTGGGAACTGGGTGGGAGGGAGGGAACTGGGTGGGAGGGTGGGAGGGAGGGAACTGGGTGGGAGGGTGGGAGGGAGGGAACTGGGTGGGAGGGTGGGAGGGAGGGAACTGGGTGGGAGGGTGGGAGGGAGGGAACTGGGTGGGAGGGTGGGAGGGAGGGAGGGTGGGAGGGAACTGGGTGGGAGGGAGGGGAGGGGAACTGGGTGGGAGGGTGGGAGGGAACTGGGTGGGAGGGTGGGAGGGAGGGAGGGAACTGGGTGGGAGGGTGGGAGGGAGGGAACTGGGTGGGAGGGTGGGAGGGAGGGAACTGGGTGGGAGGGTGGGAGGGAGGGAACTGGGTGGGAGGGTGGGAGGGAGGGAACTGGGTGGGAGGGTGGGAGGGAGGGAACTGGGTGGGAGGGTGGGAGGGAGGGAACTGGGTGGGAGGGTGGGAGGGAGGGAACTGGGTGGGAGGGTGGGAGGGAGGGAACTGGGTGGGAGGGTGGGAACTGGGTGGAGGGGTGGGAGGGAGGGAACTGGGTGGGAGGGTGGGAGGGAGGGAACTGGGTGGGAGGGTGGGAGAGGGGAACTGGGTGGGAGGGTGGGAGGGAGGGAACTGGGTGGGAGGGTGGGAACTGGGTGGGAGGGTGGGAGGGAGGGAACTGGGTGGGAGGGTGGGAGGGAGGGAACTGGGTGGGAGGGAGGGAACTGGGTGGGAGGGAGGGAACTGGGTGGGAGGGTGGGAGGGGAGGGAACTGGGTGGGAGGGTGGGAGAGAGGGAACTGGGTGGGAGGGAGGGAACTGGGTGGGAGGGTGGGAGGGAGGGAACTGGGTGGGAGGGTGGGTGGGAGGGAACTGGGTGGGAGGGTGGGGTGGGAGGGAACTGGGTGGGAGGGTGGGAGGGAGGGAACTGGGTGGGAGGGTGGGGAGGGAGGGAACTGGGTGGGAGGGTGGGAGGGAGGGAACTGGGTGGGAGGGTGGGAGGGAGGGAACTGGGTGGGAGGGTGGGAGGGAGGGAACTGGGTGGGAGGGTGGGAGGGAGGGAACTGGGTGGGAGGGAGGGAACTGGGTGGGAGGGTGGGAGGGAGGGGACTGGGTGGCTGGGAGGGAGGGAACTGGGACTGGGTGGGTGGGAGGGAACTGGGACTGGGTGGGTGGGAGGGAACTGGGACTGGGTGGGTGGGAGGGAGGGAACTGGGACTGGGTGGGTGGGAGGGAGGGAACTGGGACTGGGTGGGTGGGAGGGAGGGAACTGGGACTGGGTGGGTGGGAGGGAGGGAACTGGGACTGGGTGGGTGGGAGGGAACTGGGACTGGGTGGGTGGGAGGGAACTGGGACTGGGTGGGTGGGAGGGAGGGAACTGGGACTGGGTGGGAGGGAACTGGGACTGGGTGGGTGGGAGGGAGGGAACTGGGACTGGGTGGGTGGGAGGGAGGGAACTGGGACTGGGTGGGTGGGAGGGAGGGAACTGGGACTGGGTGGGTGGGAGGGAGGGAACTGGGACTGGGTGGGTGGGAGGGAACTGGGACTGGGTGGGTGGGAGGGAGGGAACTGGGACTGGGTGGGTGGGAGGGAGGGAACTGGGACTGGGTGGGTGGGAGGGAACTGGGACTGGGTGGGTGGGAGGGAGGGAACTGGGACTGGGTGGGTGGGAGGGAACTGGGACTGGGTGGGTGGGAGGGAGGGAACTGGGACTGGGTGGGTGGGAGGGAGGGAACTGGGACTGGGTGGGTGGGAGGGAGGGAACTGGGACTGGGTGGGTGGGAGGGAACTGGGACTGGGTGGGTGGGAGGGAACTGGGACTGGGTGGGTGGGAACTGGGTGGGTGGGAGGGAACTGGGACTGGGTGGGTGGGAGGGAACTGGGACTGGGTGGGTGGGAGGGAACTGGGACTGGGTGGGTGGGAGGGAACTGGGACTGGGTGGGTGGGAGGGAACTGGGACTGGGTGGGTGGGAGGGAACTGGGACTGGGTGGGTGGGAGGGAACTGGGTGGGTGGGAGGGAGGGAACTGGGACTGGGTGGGTGGGAGGGAACTGGGACTGGGTGGGTGGGAGGGAACTGGGACTGGGTGGGTGGGAACTGGGACTGGGTGGGTGGGAGGGAGGGAACTGGGACTGGGTGGGTGGGAGGGAACTGGGACTGGGTGGGAGGGAACTGGGACTGGGTGGGTGGGAACTGGGACTGGGTGGGTGGGAACTGGGACTGGGTGGGTGGGAGGGAACTGGGACTGGGTGGGTGGGAGGGAACTGGGACTGGGTGGGTGGGAGGGAACTGGGTGGGTGGGAGGGAGGGAACTGGGACTTAGGGAACTGGGACTGGGTGGGTGGGAGGGAGGGAACTGGGACTGGGTGGGAGGGAACTGGGACTGGGTGGGAGGGAGGGAACTGGGACTGGGTGGGAGGGAACTGGGACTGGGTGGGAGGGAGGGAACTGGGACTGGGTGGGAGGGAGGGAACTGGGACTGGGTGGGAGGGAACTGGGACTGGGTGGGAGGGAACTGGGACTGGGTGGGAGGGAACTGGGTGGGAGGGAACTGGGACTGGGTGGGAGGGAACTGGGTGGGAGGGAACTGGGACTGGGTGGGAGGGAACTGGGACTGGGTGGGAGGGAACTGGGACTGGGTGGGAGGGAGGGAACTGGGACTGGGTGGGAGGGAACTGGGACTGGGTGGGAGGGGACTGGGTGGGAGGGGACTGGGTGGGAGGGAACTGGGTGGGTGAGAGGGGTGGGGGACTGGGACACTTGGGTGGCAGTGACTTAGTGACTTGTCAGTGACTTTGTCAGTGACTGGGTTGGCAGTGACTGGGTGGGTGGGTGGGAGACAGTGACTGGGTTGGCAGTGACTGGGTGGGTGGGTGGGAGACAGTGACTGGGTGACAGTGACTGGGTGGGAGCGAGTCACTGGGTGTCAGTGACTGGGTGGGTGGGTGACTTACCTTGCCACCGGACGCTTTCCCCTGCTGCCCCCGATATCCCATTAAAACTTTGGCAAGTAGTGTTATTTTATTATTTTAAGCAATAACTGATAGAAATCAAATCAATAATGTTCTTATTGGCGCTTGTGGTGATTTAAGTTTATTCTACTTTTATTAAAAGTTATGTTTTAATATATACCCAGGTAATGCGAGTGCAGACTTAATGAGGGACCTTTTCTTCTATTCTTTGGTTAGTGATAATTAGATCAACGCCCTTTCTGGCACCTATTCCTCCAACAATAGGCAGCGCGGGTCATTCGTTGATTCAATTTAATCTGTCCAATACTCATCTCAAATACCAAACTGAAAGCTCGCAACTACAGTTCTTCAAGGCATGTTGAAGCGACAATTAGTCTCGCGATTACCTCCGACACCTACAAATAAGTGTGCACAGTTTCAAAGTGCAGGGCGGGTTAAAAAACAAAAACAAAGTGTGATTTAACAGCATTAACTTTTTGGGGATATGTGGAAATCAGAATGTTACAAACTCAAATTTCTTTAAAAGTATAATTAACCCGCCAACATTTTTTGGGACAACGAGTAAATACAAAACTATATTGAAAAGAAACAATGTTTTTTTTAGGTTTCACTTTCTCTGTACAAATAATAAAACAAAAAAAAGCATTTCACAACACTACTAATTCCCATTACTTTCCTGGGAGAAACTTGTAGCCATTTAATTGATATTTAAAAACCCTATAAATTTGCAAGCCGTTATTTTCAAAGCAATACAGCATAAAACAAAGAATTGCTGTAATGGTGGGTAATAAATAGGCTTTATTAGCAGAATCTCTCTACGTTTATAGTGAATGCCCTTTAAACTAAAGGTTACTGAGTGCAGTTTAAAATTATTGATCTTAAAAATAAATGTGCTTTCCACGTAAAATGAGATTGTGGTCCTTCCAGCCATGTGTAAACCTTATTCTCAAACACACAAGCTTTCTATCAGCAGTGTCTCATCAACCCGCAAGCGTTATTTTCCCTGAGGGCATCACAATTCATGCGAGATTCGTTTAATTACGGACAGCTCCAGAGCGGTCATACATTTCTTTATTACGTTAAGCCAATGGAAATTATATTATGGTTCCTAGCCGGAGCGCACTACAAAAGCTTTCCCCAATCTAGTACTGCTTTCCTCTTCGCTTGCATATACCATACAGAGGCGGGGATTACCTCACCTCTGTATTGGAGATTCAGGATCGTGAGCTGGGCTGTCACTATATTACAGAGACTGGTTTCAACTGTAGCTAGTGGGGAAGACACTTATGGTTTAGATTGTTTAGTGCATTCCCTATTGGAAGAATGAGCAATATATGTTGGTATTAATTAAAAGGCAAAAAGACTGAAGGGTGTAGCGACAGAGTTTGAAACGTCTCATTAAATGATGTGTAGCTCATCCCCAACTCCTCCTACTAAGGCCTGGGACATAGTAAACACTTTTGTGTTGCTGCTCGCTGTTGCTTGCTGCCGCTCGCTCTACCAGGAGCTTCTTGCTGTCCTGGCAGAGGAGACAGCAAGCGCGCTTGGGAGGCGGGTATCACTGTGTGTGTGTGTCACTTGGTAGCTGTCAGTGTGTGTGTGATTGGGTAACTGTGTGTGTCACTTTGAAGTGGTCTGTGTGTTTATGTGTCACTGGGGAACGTGTGTGTGTGTGTGTGTGTGTGTGTGTGTGTGTGTGTGTGTGTGTGTGTGTGTGTATATTAAAAAATATTTAAAAAATAAAAAAAAAAATACATGAGAATAAATTATTTATTAACATTGTGCAACTTTGATAACTATATACATACACATACACCACACACATTATATTAATATATATATATATATATATATATATATATATATATTATATTAATATAATGTGTGTGTGGTGTATGTGTATGTATATAGTTATCAAAGTTGCACAATGTTAATAAATAATTTATTCTCACATGTCTTTTTTTTTCATTTTTAAAATATTATATAATATACACACACACACACACACACACACACACACACACGCATACACACACACACACACACACACACACACACACACACACACACACACACACACACACACACACACACACAGGTTCCCCAGTGACATATGTGTGATATATATACAGTATACACATGTAGAGGTATCAGTACCTTGTTAGCCGAGCTTCAATAATCAGTATTCCCTTTGCTTGCTTCATTCATTGTAACATCGCCGGAAGAAGAGATCAGTGTATCTCGAAAGCTCGCACAAATAAAAGCATTTCGTTAGCCACAGAACGGTATCATCTATTTATTTTTTGATTATATATATATAATATATATATATATATATATATATACACACACACATACACACACACACACACACACACACACACACACACACACACACACACACACACACACACACACACACCACACACCACACCTCTGTGCTGCTTCTACTCTGTCTGGTGGCTCCGACACAGTAGTAAAAATGCCAGCTGCAGCCCCATTGGATGGGAGCGGTTACGTGACCGCTCCTCCTCTCCCCCAAGCGGCAAAATTTCAAACTTGCCTGTCTCTTCTGATTTTCTCAGCCTCCGCACGCATCAGCACGCATGCGGAGGGAGGAACTATAGCCGCGCTGATTACAGATGCAGGGGCTTTGTGCATCTGTTCAGCGCGGCTCAGCCCGCCTCAGCGACGCTGATTTTACTATGTCCTAGGCCTAACACTTCGCAAGCAGCTACAGACTAGCCAATGTCACAGCAAACTAGTTGAAGCTGCTCCAGTTTTGCTCCCAAACTGCCTTACATTATAGACCCTTGCATTTTTACATTATGTAATGAACTTACATTATTGTTTTTGTAAATTAAGTAAACATTTAAGATATATATCTATATATCGATTGATCTATATCTATATATATCAGCCCAGAAAACCAGACACTCACATATGTGTAGATACAGGTGGTAGTAGGGTGCAAGCCGTCCAGGTGTTAGCAAGGCAGCACATCGGATAGAAGAAAACAAACAGGACAGGCACTACAAGATCCAAAGGTGAAATGTATTCCGTTGGATCTTTGAGTGCCTGATCTATCTATCTATCACAAACGATAACCCCTTTTTAGAGGTACCGAGAAAGATTTTCACACACATCTCCATCAACATTAATGATAACATTTGTATAAATGTCACAGTGCAGAAATACCAGTTCGCAATGAAAATTCCAATTACAATGTTGTTATTGGTACAAGGCAAAAAGAAACAACAAAACAGTGCACAGGCACCCACGAGAGGAAGATTACATGCAACTCACATGTCCTCAACTGTGATATCTTTCAGGATCTGGCAATAGTCGACATTCCACACAGCCTGGTCGTCCCAGACCTTCGATGCAAGAAGAATCGCACCCAGAACAATGCGCTTCCAGTTTACTGGGCAAATGTCTATCTCTGCGTATGTTAACAGTCTTTCAAGATACACCTGAGGAAACAGCATAAGCAAACAACTCAATAAACTGCTTTCCCATGCATGTAAAGTACAGTATAATGCAATTAAAAATCAATGGTAACTACAAAAAAACATTTGCAATGCGTTTTAGTTCTCCTATCTTCTGCCTTTTGTCTGTCTTGTTAGGTACCCTCCTTTTCTCCTAATGGGCACTCTTACAGTGAGGGGGGTGAAAAAACTAAATATATATATATATATATATATATATATATATATATATATATATATATATATATATATATATATATATATATGGTAACCAGGGGATCCTGATGACCAAAGAAGACAGCACACTGCAAGGTTGATGTCAAAAAAGTGTATTGTGGAACACAAGGCCGCCAACGTTTCGGTCCTCACAACGGGACCTTCCTCAGGGCAGTGTATATATATATATATATACATACACACACACACACACACACACACACACGTCAGACTGTGCTAATATGGAATTGAAAAAATAAACACGATAATCGAAAACTCCATATAAATTAAATATATCAAAATTTCAAACATTATTTCAAATACTTAGGTTTATTAAGTTACATCTGGATAAAGTGTATCACTCCTTGGTCATGGGCGAGTGCTACATTAATAGGCAAATATATTCTGATGCTAAATGCCAAATATACACACTGTCTATGGAAATACAGTGCAGGCACTTCTGCTATATAGAAAAAAAAGCAGAAAAATAATCCACCACAGAAATTCATAAATATAATGAAAGACCAGCTCCCACTGTGAAAAAAAGTGCATTACTGTAAGTGATATGTTTAACGGGTTATATATAGGAGATTGGCAACACGTATCAGATAATACCTAGTATATCTTAATATTCTATGTCCACTAGAAGCTTTGGAGGTTATTGACCATCTTCATCATTACTAACCACATATCGAAACCTGAAGGACAATAGTTATCTAGATAGGAATGAATTGCATAAGGCCTGATAAAAAGTAACCATATTCATTTTACGTAAGTGTAATGTTCTTTATATGGGCCAATTACATTGCAGGGTTGTTGGTCTATTTGCCTGCTACCTACCTCAGCCGTTTATAGTTTTAATCCAACATACAAACATATATGGGAGGTCGCGGTAAATAGAAAAAAAATGCTTGCTGCTTTAAACACAGCTTTTAAACATGGGTTGTTCATGTAATGTAAGCTTGAGACAAAAGTGTTCTCATTTGTATGTCATTCCCTAGAATCCCTTGCTGTAGTGGAAGTGCTGTGTGCTGGGTGATAATGATGAAAGACAGGGTTGCAGACCTGTCCAAGACATGCAAATGAGCATACAGTAATATTTCCATTTGATAATATATACACACACACACACACACACACACACATACACACACACACACACACACACACACACACACAAACACACACACACACACACACACACACACATATATACATACATACATATATATATATATATATGTATATATACATATATACATACATATATATATACATATATACACACACACACACACACACACACACACACACACACACACACACACACACACAAGTGCCGCATGGATGGAATGTTGTAACAATGTAATTTGTTACTGTCTGAACACAGCATGTTAAAGCAGCAAGGTGGGAAGCAGGGGGTCTCCGGAGATGAACTGCGTTCTTTTCAGCTCCGGGGACCTCTGCTTCCCAAGACACCTCCATTGAGGTTACCGGTAGTAGCTCCGCAGGTTTAAAGCACCGGGTGACGCGGGCCAGTAGGAAGCCTCAATGGATGACATCACGGCATCTTATTGGCATGCGGAAGCTTTAAACCCCCATTTCTATAGCCCCACAAAAGCTGCTACTGGTACCCCCTACTGAAATAAGTACAGTATCTTGGGAAGAAGGGGGATTTCTGGAGCTGAAATTAATTGCGTTCAGCTCCAGAGACCCCCTACTTCCCACCAATGCTAAAAAATAAAAAACAGAATCTCAGAGATTGCACCTTTAAAAGGCAAGTACTGAGCTTACAGTGCAGTGAAAGCACTTATCTATTTACAATCTTGTATACTATTTCAATGGTTGTTTCATGAATATAAGTATGTTTAGAAGCCTTGAAAAGGTGAATATCCTTTGCAGTCGTCATATTTACCTTATATTTAAATTAACAAAAACGTATCTTGTGTACACCTTTATCCTCATATACTAGTAAGAAACACAAACACTCATTTATTTCCCATATATTATAAGTCAAATCGGAGCCACCGAGATACTACTGAAACTTCTGTAGGGTCGACTGCCGGCTCCACAGCCATTAAATGTACCGCAGCGAGTGTCATGGACGGGACAGGCCGATCAGGGAATCGGACACACCCAGGCAAGTCCCGGTCTTCTCTCCGCCACCTCCTCGAAAACGAGATGCTTATTTTATTGTACCGTGGCTGCGTTGCTGGCAGCAAAAAGGGATTCAATTAAATGTAAAAACACACATCAGCCACGCAGAGAACAGCGACCCACTCCATTTATATCTGGTAAACAACTAATCACTCGGCTCCGTCACTCGTCAATCTTCCCACGTATAAACTGCTTACCCAATATCCTCCCATCACGTTTCCTTTGATATGAGAACATTTAAAAGAGATGCTGATATCTGGCCGTTACGTCTTAAACCACAACTTTTTTTTTTTTTTATTAAGCTAGGTTTTACAATTCGGACATTTGAATCGCTTCCAAAAACACACAGATAAGGATGTGTGATCTACAATACCGTTCCCAACAAAAACATCGGTCATTTTGTTTCTGCAGCAGAATAGGGATATCTACAGCAAGATGTGGCTTCTGTTACCTTTTACTCGTCATAATGGGGTCAGTGTACAAAGCGGCGCAAATGAAATTGTTGCATGTAATATAAATGAGATTGCGCCTGTGTGCGTCTATGGTTTTAGTCGGGTATATGGGATGTGCACGGCGCACAGATGTAACTGGTATGTACAAAAAAAAATAAGAAAATTATCGGATATGTGATCGTAAATCCTAAAAAAGTGCGTTTATACGTTAACTGGCACAGAAGTCAGCTGCTAGATGTCAACCAAAAATGTATCTGATGCAGCACAGATGTTTCATTAAATAGGTTATCAAAATGCATTATTTTCATAGTTTGGCTTTTATAAATATTACACTTATTTATATTTACTAATACTAGTTGGACATTAAAAGAAGACAGAATTATATATTTTTTTTAAGTGCATCAAATCAGGTATTGATCATGACGCAATGTGTCAACCTTCATTTCACACAACAAACTGTGCATCATGCAATATGTATGTCACATAACCACCCTAATACTCAAGATGCACAGTTTAGGAAGGTATAGAATATTTTTTCAAATGAATATGATCTTAGTACATAGGCCTTATAGTATCTAATGTCTATTAATTAAATCCTTCGGGCTTGTATTCGCATTCAATTGAAATAATAGATGAGATGTCCAACAATGGCATATGATTTCTAAGGAATCCATTTTGGAAAAAAAAGTAGACAGAGCTGTAAATCTTAGGCCTGGGACATAGTAGTGTGAGCAAGGCTGAGCCGTGCTGAGCCGCGCTCACACTCGGCACTGAGCCCCTGCAGCCACAATGAGTGCAGCTTTAGCAGGGGCTTCCGCACGCTTGGGGAAGCGTGTGTCTCACGAAGTTTTCAGATTTGGCGCTCGCCGGAGCGCAGGGCCGGTCACGTGAGCGGTTCGCCCAATGAGGGCGAACCAGCTCCGTGACGTCACTGACCCGCCCCCAGACCTGCCCCCGACACGCCCACGGATGGCGCGCTGTGTAAGGGCAGGGAAAGCACCGCTTTCCCTGAGCCTCAGCGCGCCTCCGCACGGATAAAATGACTATGTCCAAGGCCTAAGGCTGCGGCCCCGCTGCCGCAGAGCGCCGTGATGTCACCAACTCTCCAAGCATGAGCGCTCGGCTGTCCTGCATATTTTTTTTCAAGCACGAGCGGGGAGGCGTGGTTGAGCAGCGACTAGCGCTGATTGATTGCTGAAGGTCATGTGACCCTTCAGCGCGCCTGGAAATCCATTTAATCTGTCTCGCCAAGCACCAGTGAGCATACGGGCACGAGCGCGCCACGTTAGCGTGGCTGGATACATCGAGATTTATTGAACTCAACGAGCTAAGCGCCAGGGGCGCTCAGCGGCAGCATGAGAAAGGAAAAAAGGAGTGAGCACACAAGTGCAATAACATAAGGACAGTTTTAATAAGACAGTGTAACTCCGCAATCATCACATTCACAGACTCCAGCAGGTAACAAGCATGTATGAGTATAAAACTTAAACTCTGTCTCGACTGTCAAGGCTCTAACGATATCCCTCGTGCTCCGACCCGCCGCCGTAGTATTGGACGCCCTCGGTGTAATCCGGAAGGGAAATTAGTCCACAGCGCTGTGAATAATTACATTCCCTGTGGCTTTCCCAGAATCCTTTTTTTTTTTTTTTTTACGACTGCACAACAAATGTGAGCGTCGAATTTGTATAAACTTTAGATAACAGATTATATCCGGATAGAAGTGAACTATTATCCTGTTCCCTAACTTCTTCACCTATGAGCCACTGAAACCCCTCTGGTAGCAAAGGGATTAACAAGTATACATTCTGATTTTCTGAAAACCTAATGCGAGTATGAGCCCACGAGCACAAAGTATTGTGGGGATTTGGCCATGCATTTTGCAGATCAGATATTACAAATGGATATTCCCGCTGGGTGCGCTGCTCTCTACTCAGTTTATTTATCCCGCGATGCAGGAATTCTCCTCAGCCCGGGTAATACCCCCCCACTGCCCTCACCTCCTCAGCCTGGGTAATACCCTCCCACTGCCCTCACATCCTCAGCCTGGGTAATACCCTCCCACTGCCCTCACCTCCTCAGCCTGGGTAATACCCTCCCACTGCCCTCACCTCCTCAGCCTGGGTAATACCCTCCCACTGCCCTCACATCCTCAGCCTGGGTAATACCCTCCCACTGCCCTCACCTCCTCAGCCTGGGTAATACCCTCCCACTGCCCTCACATCCTCAGCCTGGGTAATACCCTCCCACTGCCCTCACATCCTCAGCCTGGGTAATACCCTCCCACTGCCCTCACATCCTCAGCCTGAGTAATACCCTCCCTCTGCCCTCACATCCTCAGCCTGGGTAATACCCTCCCACTGCCTCACATCCTCAGCCTGGGTAATACGCTCCCACTGCCCTCACATCCCCAGCCTGGGTAATACCCTCCCACTGCCCTCACCTCCTCAGCCTGGGTAATACCCTCCCACTGCCCTCACATCCTCAGCCTGGGTAATACCCTCCCACTGCCCTCACATCCTCAGCCTGGGTAATACCCTCCCACTGCCCTCACATCCTCAGCCTGGGTAATAACCTCCCACTGCCCTCACATCCTCCGCCTGGGTACTAACCTCACATCCTCCGCCTGGGTACTAACACCCTCCCACTGCCCCCACCTCCTTTTTGGCCTCAGTAATAACACCCTCCCACTGCCCCAAGTCCTCAGCCTGGCTAATAAGACCCCTCCCACTGCCCCCCACGTCCTCAGCCTGGAACACCAATGCAGTGCTATTAAGCATCGAGTCTGAGCTGTTGCAGTGTTTTTGTATACACACACACACACACACACGTAGCCCCGGTCACCTCCATGGTGGGTGCGGGAACGGGGGGAGGCTACAGAGGGACGGTCGGATGCTGCCAGAGCGGTGGGCGGACCCGGCGAGGCGCAGGGACATGCACCACGTGGGGGCACACAGCCAATAAGGCTGCTAGATCCACGGAGAGGGAGCAGAGCAGTTTGGTGCGAAAGGAGGGACCACGCCAGTCGGAGCAGGGACGTAGGAAGAGAAGTTCGTGTCCAGGGAGCAGTGCTCTTCTGGACTAGGCCAGATCTCCCCATAGGTCCCAGCTAGGCCCCGACTCCCCACAGGTTGTGGCTGCTGTAGGAAAGGCCCATAGATAGGGTCGCTTCCCCCAGTAGCTGTAGAGTGTTAGTACACCGGTAACGGACGCCACGCGATGTGCTCGGCCTGCGGTCCGGGACCAGACCCAGGCATATGTTATCAGAGACATTAAGGGACACACTCCAGAGGGAGCTCCCTCAAGAAGCGGACACCTGCAGGACGGAGAGAAAGAGGATCAGACCGACCACGTGGCATGGGACCACGTTGCAGTTTGGCAGATCCATCCAATGCCAAGTAGACGTGGTCTAGCCTGAGACCAGGAAGGTACCCAATGTGCATCAACGGCCATACACAGGGGGTAAAGCTACTCCACACACTGTTTGCTTGGGCCCTGTCTTTGGACACTAGAGTGGTTAAGTGCCCAGGCACCTCAGTACTTTGGGGGTTAAAGCAGGAAGTGAGTGTGTGTGTGGGGCCTGTACAGTATTGTTATTGTGTTATTATATGTGTGTCATTAAAACTAAGTTAGTTATACCAGCATGTGTATACTTATTCCCTGACTGTAATGGGTCCTGTGAGGGCTTAACCTGCAGTGCGAGGATCCCTCCCATGTGAAGGCGCTGTCACCAGAGAGAGAACGCCATCACTCCAGGCTCCCAGTGGCGGAGGACCAGGCCTTCTGTACGCCAGACTGGTATCCAGCACACATAGTTCCCTTAGGCATGGGGAAAGGGGGCTACACACACACACACACATACACACACACACACACAAATGCATCTTTGTGATCCCTTGGAGACTATAAAAGTCTACACAGAGCCTGTATAGAAGGCTTCCCTAGTTTCTCCCTTATATTAAAACATATAAAAAGAAGAGGTTTACCAAGGTCACTATGGCACATTCAGCGGTCAGCTGGGCAGCACTGAAGAGCGTCCGAACAAAGCGGTAAATATGCTTCTGTTCTGGGTCGTGTTTCTCATAATCAGAAGGTACTTCGGATTTCTGGGAAGGAAGATAAATTCTCATCATAAATGTGGATATTATGTCCACAACACTTGCATATTTCCCATACAGTATATGTTCCAGTTAGATGAATAACCCATAGGCCTAGATGCACGAAGCACTGTTAAATCAGGGAACAGAACGTCTTTTCCCTGAGTTAACGCCGTATTCATAAAGCTAATTAAATGCAAAAACGTTCATGCTACATCTCATTAGAATAGGGTTATCTTCACATTATCTTCCAACATCGTGATGTTATGCAAGACTTGGCATCCTCCTACAGTATCTAATCCCCGAAATAGCACTTGTGCTGCAGTGGAGAGGGAGGGAGGGACGGAGCGAGCGACAGACGGAGACGGAGCGAGCGGCAGACGGAGAGGGGGGGAGAGCGGCAGACGGAGAGGGGGGGAGAGCGGCAGACGGAGAGGGGGGGAGAGCGGCAGACGGAGGGGGGGAGAGCGGCAGACGGAGAGGGGGAGAGACACGCAGACGGAGAGGCGGAGAGACACGCAGACGGAGAGGCGGAGAGACAGGCAGACGGAGAGGCGGAGAGACAGGCAGACGGAGAGGCGGAGAGACACGCAGACGGAGAGGCGGAGAGACACGCAGACGGAGAGGGGGAGAGACACGCAGACGGAGAGGCGGAGAGAGACAGAGAGGTGGTGACAGCAATCCAGACACTGCAAAAGCCCTATTTTAATGGATGGAGCAACGTGAAATTTAGCTATGACTTAAATACTATAACATTATGTCCCTGCATTAACCTTAAGGCTACATCCATTCTACGAGTGACTGCACGCATGGCGCGAACAGCCCGCACCTCTATGAGGCAGCCATAGAGAACACGACTGCACGCGCGATAGCGATTTCAGGAGACAAGCGAATTCGTGTTTATCGCCGGCTGGGTCACGTGAGTGGTTCAGCCAATGAGGGCGAACCAGCCTCGTGACATCACGGCCACACCTCTGCCACTTCGCTGTGGATCTCAGTCCAAAGATCGCTCGGCCGACAGTGGCCCATGACGCCATGTGCTCCCACTATATCTATATGCCCACGACATACTTGAAAACGAGAGGTAACTCTCAATGTATTACTTATTGGTAAAATATTTTATAAATAAATATCTGAGGCCGAACAGACTTTCATGGATAGACGATGGTATCAGCATGTTATATGTTATATTACTAATGTCCATTATAATATGCTCTGTAGTGGACAAAAAACCCCATTGCGTGACGCTGTTATTGTCCTTTGTGGATACAGCGTTACTATTAACGTGACGTTCAGTGCACACGTAGTCCCCTATTCAATATGCGATGAAGCGGCCTCGGGGGCTGATTCTACGAGTGCTGAAGCAGCCAATCTCGTCCGAAATTCCCCATGGACTTCAGTGCAGAGTTACATCCGATGACGTCTGCACATATAGAATCAGCCCCTACATCTCGCTCAGAGACATTTCAGATGCATTTATTAAACGAGGCTGAAATCTCCCTGAGGAAACCTATTCCACAGCAGCTTGAATAAGTGCCATAGGGATTCCACCGCTGAGCAGAAATGTAAAGACAACAGCGCCTCATGTGGTGGTTTGTACAGCGTCCACAAATACACAAGCAATTGAAAGAAGTAATGATAAAGTCAAATACTTACAGAAAGAGGGTGAAGTTTTTCATCAAAAATATCCAACAGCAACCTTCCATCTCTATCTCTAGAGAAACAAAGCATTACTTTCTAAATATAGTTGTCCAAAATAAAAAAGCCAGTTGCATTTAAAAGTAACAACAAAAAAAAAGTTTTAGTACACCACTTTATAGTTAGTATTATATACCATAGGTTAGGGGTTCTCAGCTACCGTCCTCAGGACCTCCCAACAGGTCTCGTTTAAAGGATATCCCTGCTTCAGCACAGGTGGCTCAATCAGTGACTCAGTCGAAGACTGAGCCACCTGTGCTGAAGCAGAGACTGATTGGGTTACCTGTGAGGATACAGGGATATCCTGAAAACCTGACCTGTGGGGGAAGTCTTTAGGACTGTAGTTAAGAACCCCTGGCTTAGGACCAGCGAGATATATGTATTTGTTTTTGTTTTATTAGGAGAGTATGTTCTCTGCTTGAGAGCTAGAGCGAGATGTGTTAAAGACCAATATGTAAATACTTCCATGCTGCTCATACAATGATAAATACTGCGGAAACATATTCCCCGGCTTAATCTGCTCCTGCTGAATGCAGCAGGGGGCACATCGAGAACACATTTTAGATCGCTTAGAAGGACGCCATGCATTTAATAGCTTAGATTGTTTAATCCCTACAGTAGTCCAATTCCGCAAACAAACAAGAACGAAACATTCTAAACGAGAAGAGTCATTCAGATGTGCCGCCACCTACTAGTGAAACGGATGCCTGATCTCTCTAACAACATTACTATCACAAGAAGGAAGCACGGGATAAAAGAGGGAGGAAGAAGGAAGGAATGGGAGAGAAATAAGTAAGGGAAGAAATAAAGGAGAAGAGCCCAGTGTATTCAGAATGCACAGAATATCATTAACCTTTTTGATCCCAGTAGGAAAGCAATGTATTGCATATGGCAGCGAGGGGTAATTAATGCATGCTGTTGAAAATGTGTTAAAACTTATAATAGATCTGTGTGTATCTATTCGAAACCTTCTGTGAATATCTTGCAGTTGCTCCTATTACTAGTTGGAATCACTTTTTTTTTTGCGCACACACCGTCTTATTTGAAGTACGCCGACTGTTCCAAGTTCAGTTAAAGCTGCAGTTCAAGTTGCCGTTTTAAATGTTTTTTTTTTGTTTTGTTATTTTCATTCAATATGTGCATCAATACAATCTGCACACTGACAAAGTGACTAGCTAAGTTGCAGATGGATCCGTTCTCCTGTAATCGATCACTTTGCTCAGGATTATTTAATTCAGTTATTGCTGGACTACGTTACCCACAATGCAATTACCCTGAAGAAGTAGTTAATTCTACGAAACTAGTTGGATGTAACATTCTATTGCCTTATATCTGCTTACATTGGCCTTTGTCTATGTATTGGCCTGTCCTGTTTTTATTTCATCCTGTGTGCTGTTTTGGACACTTGTGAGAGACTTTGTAAGACTGTTCAAACTTCCCTATTGAATCCACCACTGCTGCATCGTGGCACGCTGAGGGCACCCCAGCAAGCTGCGTTTTAACCTCTGTGCAGAGGATACACCTGCCGAGGTACAGGAGCAGCTTCATATCGGCCAGGAAGCAGGAGCGATTTCACCGAGCCCCAGTACCAGCTGCTGAACCTGGCTGCATGAAGGGAAATCCCCTTGGGAGTGAAAGACTGACGTCCTGCCCCAGAATCAACTGGGCTGCATCAGCAGAGGGAAGCAAGCACCCGATTCTACAGTTAACAGCTGCCGAGTGGTAAACAGTGTGATACACACTACATGCCTTTTACCAACTTTTTTCATGTACGCAGATATATTACCCCCTTTTTAATTCTATAATATATTGTTGAATTTGCTTCACTATTTGGCGTTGTGCGCTGTTTTCTTTTGTTTCCATTCTCAAGAGCCAGAGCCTGTCAGAAGGGGAAGTGGTTGTGACTTTGTAAATGGTATCTATAGAAACAAAAATGCTTCCTGCATTAGAAAAATTAAAAAAAAAATATTATATATCTATATTTTTTAAACCGTTGTATGTCCCTGTGTCTAGGGGCAATCTGATTGGTCGGTCACTCAGCCTTTGGACAATCAGATTGCTCCGTGGCCCGCCCCCCTCTCATTGGCTTGCTTCTGTGGCCTCGACTGGCCCTCCTCCTCCTTGCACCACCGCCCGCCCACTCTCTTCTTCTCCCTCTCCCTCCTGTTCTGTCTCCCGCTAAGTCCCCCTGCCCCCGGGTATCACCCCCACCGGGTATTTCCCCCCCGCCCCCGGGTGTCACTCCCCCCTCCCTTTCCCCGGTGCCCCCATCACCTGCGTGTTGCACGTGTGCTCCGAGCCGTCCAGCGGCCTGGCGGTGCGCGCACGCTGCGGTTGCTCCCGCTCCTCGGGCGGCTCACTGTCCTCCCGACGCCGGCTCGCGCATGCTCCGGGATGCCAGGCGCTGCATGCTCTGCCCCCCGGGACCGCGGCTGCTCCCGCTCCTCGGGCGGCTCACTGTCCTCCCGATGCCGGCTCGCGCACACGCTCCGGGTCGCACGGCGGCCTGCGCCGCCCCCCACGCCCGGGACCGACTGGGCGGAGCGACCGGATTGGAGAGAGGCGCCTTCTGGACCTTTGGGAGCTCGGAGAATGGACGGAGGGGGCTGGTGTCCCCCGGTGGGGGGGCCAGGCTGTGGCATCCTCACTGCAGTTGTTTTTGGTGCCCGAGGACATGTGTCTAACAGTGTGTGTGTGTGCGTGTCTCACAGTGTGTGTGTGTGTGTGTGTGTGTGTGTGTGTGTGTGTGTGTGTGTGTGTGTGTGCGCGCGCGTCTCACAGTGTGTGTGTGTGTGTGTCACAGTGTGTGTGTGTGTCACAGTGTGTGTGTGTGTCACAGTGTGTGTGTGTGTGTGTCACAGTGTGTGTGTGTGTGTGTGTGTGTGTCACAGTGTGTGTGTGTCACAGTGTGTGTGTGTCACAGTGTGTCTGTGTGTGTCACAGTGTGTGTGTGTGTGTGTGTGTGTGTGTGTGTGTGTGTCACAGTGTGTGTGTGTGTGTCACAGTGTGTGTGTCACAGTGTGTGTGTGTGTGTCACAGTGTGTGTATCACAGTGTGTGTGTGTGTCACAGTGTGTGTGCGTGTCTCACAGTGTGTGCCACTGTATGTGTGTGTGTCACCGTGTGTGCGTGTCACCGTGTGTGTGTGTCACTGTGTGTGTGTGTCACTGTGTGTGTGTGTGTGTGTGTCACTGTGTGTGTGTGCGTGTGTCACTGTGTGTGTGTGTCACTGTTTGTGTGTGTCACTGTGTGTGTGTGTCACTGTGTGTGTGTGTCACTGTGTGTGTGTGTCACAGTATGTGTGTCAGAGTATGTGTGTCACAGTATGTGTGTCACAGTATGTGTGTGTGTGTCACAGTGTATTTGTGTCACAGTGTGTCACAGTATGTGTGTGTGCGTGTGTCTCGCTGTGTGTGTGCGTGTGTCTCGCTGTGTGTGTGTGTGCGCGTGTGTCTCACTATGTGCTGCGCACAGGGGGAACAGAGCTGCTCGGGGGGGGGGAACGGCGACCGGAGCGGCGCAGGGGGGGGGGGCACAGCCGGAGCTGCGTGGGGGGGGGGGGGGGAGGAATGGCCGGCGCTGTGCAGGGGGGGGAGGACTGGAGCTGCGCAGGGGGGTGTGGAGGCGGAGAGGGACATGGAGAGAGCAGGAGGTTTTGGTCCCGGGCAGCGCCGGGTCGCTCAGCTAGTATGTATATATATTTTAAGGTTATGGTGGGTAAAAAAAGTGACTAAAACCCTCCGCAGTAAAGCATAAAGCAACTGTAAATATTCCTGTATATTCATTTGCATGTCTTAGACAGGCTCACTGTCCTCCCGACGCCGGCTCGCGCATGCTCCGGGATGCCATGCGCTGCATGCTCTGCCCCCCGGGACCGCGGCTGATCCCGCTCCTCGGGCGGCTCACTGTCCTCCCGACGCCGGCTCGCGCATGCTCCGAGATGCCATGCGCTGCATGCTCTGCCCCCCGGGACCGCGGCTGATCCCGCTCCTCGGGCGGCTCACTGTCCTCCCGATGCCGGCTCGCGCACGCTCCGGGTCGCACGGCGGCCTGCGCCACCCCCCACGCCCGGGACCGCCCGGATTGGAGAGAGTCGCCTTCTGGGCCGGTGGGAGCTCTGAGAATGGACGGAGGGGGCTGGTGTCCCCCGGTGGGGGGGCGAGGCTGCGGCATCCTCACTGCAGTTGTTCTTGGTGCCCGAGGACATGTGTCTCACAGTGTGTGTGTGTGTGCATGTCTCACAGTGTGTGTGTGTGTGTGTGTGTGTGTGTGTGTCACAGTGTGTGTGTGTGTGTGTCACAGTGTGTGTGCCTGTCTCACAGTGTGTGTGTGTGTGTGTGTGTGTGTGTGTCACAGTGTGTGTGTCACAGTGTGTGTGTGTGTGTGTCACAGTGTGTGTGTGTGTCACAGTGTGTGTGTGTGTGTCACAGTCACAGTATGTGTGTATGTGTCACAGTGGGTATGTGTGTCACAGTGTGTGTGTGTGTGTGTGTGTGTGTGTGTGTGTGTGACAGTGTGTGTGTGTGTGTGTGTGTGTGTGTGTCACAGTGTGTATGTGTGTCAGTGTGTGTGTCAGTGTGTGTGTGTGTCACAGTGTGTGTGTGTGTCAGTGTGTGTGTGTGTCACAGTGTGTGTTTGTGTGTGTGTGTCACTGTGTGTGTGTGTGTGTGTGTGTCACTGTATGTGTGTCACTGTATGTGTGTGTCACAGTGTGTGTGTGTGTGTGTCACAATGTGTGCGTGTGTCACAGTGTGTGTGTCACAGTGTGTGTGTGTGTGTGTGCGTGACTCACAGTGTGTGTCACTGTATGTGTGTGTGTCACTGTGTGTGTGTGTCACTGTGTGTGTAACTGTGTGTGTCACAGTATGTGTGTCACAGTATGTGTGTGTGTGTGTCACAGTATGTGTGTGTGTGTCACAGTGTGTGTGTGTGTCACAGTGTGTGTGCGTGTCTCAGTGTGTGTCACTGTATGTGTGTGTGTCACTGTGTGTGTATGTCACTGTGTGTGTCACAGTATGTGTGTGTCACAGTATGTGTGTGTGTCACAGTATGTGTGTGTGTGTCACAGTGTGTGTGTGTCACAGTATGTGTGTGTATGTGTCTCGCTGTGTGTGCGCGTGTGTCTCGCTGTGTGTGCGTGTGTCTCGCTGTGTGTGTGTGCGTGTGTCTCGCAGTGTGTGTGTGCGTGTGTCTCGCTGTGTGTGTGTGTCTCGCTGTGTGTGCGTGTCTCACTATGTACTGCGCAAGAGGGGGGGGGAACGGCGACCGGAGCGGCGCAGGGGGGGGCACGCCCGGAGCTGCGCAGGGGGGGAGGAATGGCCGGTGCTGTGCAGGGTGGGGGGAGGAGGACTGGAGCTGCGCAGAGGGGGGAGGCGGAGAGGAACGTGGAGGAAGCAGGAGGTTTTGGTCCCGAGCAGCGCCGGGTCTCTCAGCTAGTATGTATATATATATATATATATATATATATATATATATATATAAAGTGTTCCACAATCCTATACATTTACACGCCCGGGGCGGGTGGATTTAACCCCCGGGCGAGTAAATATTGGCCCAAGCAGAACACGTGCTTGTTTTTTTAAATTTCCCCGCTCACACTGAATTTTCCCTGCTCGCGCTGAAATAAATAAAAAAAATAACTCCCCCTACCTGACTGCTGAGTGGCGCGCGCTCCCAGGCTTTGTGGGCGCGCGGCCAGGCTCTATATGAGCCAGCCCCCAACGAGCGGCCATTCTTTCTGGCCAGAGATCTGTTGGAGAGTATGAGAGTAAGTACTCTCCAATCCTCCATCCCCTCTGCTCCTTCCCTGCCTCCTGCAGTTCCCCCCCCCAATACCCGCGCGTGGCTGCAGATGGTAGCGAGGGTGTTCCGCCTTCTCTCCCCGGCCCCCGCTGATCCGCGCGGGGCGGAGGTGTCCCCCCCCCTTATTCCCCTCAGCTTCCCGCGCCACTTCCAGCTTTTCCCGGGTGGTCGCGCGGGGTGGAGGTGTCCCCCCCGTTATTCCCCCCAGCTTCCCGCGCCACTTCCAGCTTTCCCCGGTCCCCGCACGGGGCGGGTGATGGTAGTGGGGTGTTCCCCGCTTACCCCGGCTTCCCGCGGGCGGATGATGGTAGTGGGTGTTTTCCCGGCTTCATGCGCCACTTCCCGCTTCCCAGATCCCCGCGCGGGGTGGGAGATGGTAGCGGGGGTGTTCCCCTTATACCTCCTTGGTCTCCGCTTCCCCGCGGTCCCGTGGCTGTCCGCGCAGGGAGGGAGATGGTCACGGGGGGCGAGCGGGGCAGTGGTGGTGGTGCTCGGTCGCGCGGCCTATCCTCTTCTTCCCCCTGTCGTGTGTGTGTGTGTGTGTGTATGGGAGAGTGTGTGTGTATGCATGCATGCATGCATGGGAGAGAGTGAGTGTGTGTGTGTGTGTGTGTGTGTGTGTGTGTGTGTGTGTGTGCGTGTGTGTCTGTGTGTCTGTGTGTCTGTGCATGCGTGCATGCGTGCGTGTGCGTGTGTGTGTGTGTGTGTAGGATACCAGAAGTGTCACCCCACTCCAGTCACCCCACCACCCCAGTCACCCCACCACCCCACCCCAGTCACCCCACCACCCCACCCCAGTCACCCCACCACCCCACCCCAGTCACCCCACCACCCCACCCCAGTCACCCCACCACCCCACCCAGTCACCCCACCCAGTCACCCCACCCAGTCACCCCAGTCAACCAGTCACCCCACCCAGTCACCCCATCACCCCACCCCCGTCGCCCTCTCTCTCTCGCCCCCTCTCTCTCACACCCTCTCTCTCTCTCCCTCTCACACCCTCTCTCTCACACCCTCTCTCTCTCTCTCTCTCACACCCTCTCTCTCTCTCTCTCTCTCTCTCACACCCTCTCTCTCTCACTCACACCCTCTCTCTCTCACTCACACCCTCTCTCTCTCACTCACCACCCTCTCTCTCTCACTCACACCCTCTCTCTCACACTCACACCCTCTCTCTCACACTCACACCCTCTCTCTCACACTCACACCCTCTCTCTCACACTCACACCCTCTCTCTCACACTCACACCCTCTCTCTCACACTCACACCCTCTCTCTCACACTCACACCCTCTCTCTCACACTCACACCCCTCCTCTCCACACTCACACCCTCTCTCTCACACTCACACCCTCTCTCTCACACTCACACCCCTCTCTCTCACACTCACCACCCTCTCTCACACTCACACCCTCTCTCACACCTCACACCCTCTCTCTCACACACACCCTCTCTCTCACACACACCCTCTCTCTCTCACACACACCCTCTCTCTCACACTCACACCCTCTCTCTCACACTCACACCCTCTCTCTCACACTCACACCCTCTCTCTCACACTCACACCCTCTCTCTCACACTCACACCCTCTCTCTCACACTCACACCCCTCTCTCTCACACTCACACCCTCTCTCTCACACTCACACCCTCTCTCTCACACACACCCTCTTTCTTACACACCCTCTCTCTCTCTCTCTCACACACCCTCTCTCTCTCTCTCTCACACACCCTCTCTCTCTCTCTCTCTCACACCCTCTCTCTCTCTCACACACACCCCCTCTCTCTCACACACACCCCCTCTCTCTCACACACACCCCCTCTCTCTCACACACACCCCCCTCTCTCTCTCACACACACCCCCTCTCTCTCACACACACCCCCTCTCTCTCACACACACCCCCTCTCTCTCACACACACCCTCTCTCTCTCACACACCCTCTCTCTCTCACACACCCTCTCTCTCTCTCACACACACCCTCTCTCTCTCTCACACACCCTCTCTCTCTCTCACACACCCTCTCTCTCTCTCTCACACCCTCTCTCTCTCACACACCCTCTCTCTCTCTCACACACCCTCTCTCTCTCTCACACACCCTCTCTCTCTCACCCTCTCTCTCACCCTCTCTCTCTCCCCCACTCCCTCTCTCCCCCACGCCCTCTCTCCCCCACGCCCTCTCTCCCCCACGCCCTCTCTCTCTCCCCCACGCCCTCTCTCTCTCCCCCACGCCCTCTCTCTCTCCCCCACGCCCTCTCTCCCCCACGCCCTCTCTCTCTCCCCCACGCCCTCTCTCTCCCCCACCCCCTCTCTCTCTCCCCCACCCCCTCTCTCTCTCTCACACCCTCTCTCTCTCTCACACCCTCTCTCTCTCACACCCCCTCTCTCTCACACCCCCTCTCTTTCTCACACCCCCTCTCTCTCTCTCTCACACCCCCTCTCTCTCTCACACCCTCTCTCTCTCTCTCTTTCTCTCTCAAACCCCCTCTCTCTCTCTCACCCTCTCCCTGTATCTGTCTCACACTCTGTTTCTGGATCTCTTATTTACCCTATATCTCTTAACTGCCCTATACTACACCAAAATAACCTATACTGCTTTCTTCTAGATCTGACTCAAGCTTCACACAGAAGACATCGGAACCCCCCCTAACCCAGAAGACAGGTAGGGAACACCTAACATTGCGGGAATGAGGGTACCTGGACATTGAGGAACTGCGGATCAGGTAAGATCCCAGTGGGATTGCTGCTTTAGATATTGTGAAGCGGGGACGTCCAGACACTGGTTAAGGGGTTCAGGAAACTAGTCATTCACACCTGGCTTTTATTTCTAGATCGATATTTACACACACACACACACACACACACACACGTAACAAGGACTAATTGTAGTATAATGTAATACAATAAAGACATTTATGTCAAAAACGAATGTTGTTCTGGCTAGGAATTTATTAAATGTATTTTATTTATATATTTTATTTTAAAGCGGGGTTGGGGGCGGGACAAGGGGCGGGACTAGGTGGCGAGTAGATTTTTTGGTTGGGCGAGTAGATTTTTGGGTGATTTGTCGAACACTGTATATATATATATATATATATATATATATATATATATATATATATATATATATATATATATATATAATGCTACAAGTATTTTCTCATAGTACAGAACTGATTTATTAAAAGAAAAACACTTGTAGGATATTGATTGGACTGCAGCTTTAACAGATAATCCATCAGGAGAGACTGATAAATAGTCAACTCTGTTCCATGATCTTGGCGGTGAGGTCATCAAAAACATTTCCCTATCATTAATGGGGAACTTGACTAATTCCCAAATCAGGTTATAAATCACGTGACACATTCTTGTCCAGCTGCTCGGCTGAAGCGAACTTCCTGGAACATTTTACCCATATGAAACGTGATGGCCTTGGCAAAGAGGTATCTCTGACTGTCACCTTTTTATTTCTAATGTTTAGGTCTTCAGTTTGGATTATGGAATGGACCAGCAACAATGGAAAGGGTTCTTAACAGTGAGGGCAGTTCCAGTGTGGAATTCGTTACCCATGGAGACTGAGGGCAGATACAATAAATATCTTCAAATAAATGTTGGACATTTTTTTTTTAGCAAGAAATGGTATACACGGATATACCAAAAAAGTACAGTAAACTTGGGAAGGATGTTGATCCAAGGAGTAATCTGATTGCCAACTCTTGGAGTCGGGAAGGAATTTATTTTTCCCCTTATGAGATATCATTGGATGATATGACACTGTTTTTTTTTGTTTGCCTTCCTCTGGATCAATGTTAGGATCAAGTATCTGTTGTCTAAATTTAGCATAGATTGTCCATCAAGTTCAATGTATTTTTTCAACTTCACCTATTATGTAACTTGGATGGGATCTGTTTAATTTTCTATTAATATCACAATTTGAGTTGCTACATACAATGCACATTTAAAGGACCCTCCTGACCGAATGACAAGTAGCATACCGAGTATGTTAAATGTAGGAGCAATAATGAAAGACAGAAATGCGGTGCACCAACACTTGAATGAAAGATGCTAAGAGGATGAACTCCAATAATAAAAAAAAAAAAGGTTAATTTTATTTGGTCATACAGTATACAAGGAGATACAGAAAGGAAAAACACCTACGCGTTTCGCACCATTGGACGCTTTATCAAGTGATATGTTGGAAAGCAACACCTTTTTAAGTGTTTTTCAATAATAATTTTAATGTTCATGTTTTCCTGGTAAGCAAATCCCTTTTGAGGTTTTTACAATCTTTGTAGAATCTCTTAACGGTAACACTGTTTGTCTATAACGTAATTGTGATGCCATCATTAGTCCCAGATACAAAAGAAGCTGGTAAATACATTCTGAAGAAAACAGTACAAATAAGTAACAATACCAATGTAGTGGGCAATCCCTCCTACAGCCAAAGTGAACCAACACCAGTGCCATGTTTAAGGAGTTATATCTCGGCAATTGATGCTTTTTTATACCCAAATTTGACACCTATAGGTATTTTTAAATACTTTAAGCTAGTTTGTAACATGGTGAGCAGAGACTACCTGTGTTAGGTGCTTGATTACCTCTAACTGCTTTGTGTGATGTCCTGGTGTGTTGAACAAGTGCTGGTACAGAGCAGTGTGGTGCAGGGGGGGGGAGGGGGGGAAGGGGTTCAAGCTTTTTGTTGGAATTTCAATATTTATCGTGGAATATAGAAAGAAAGGGGGGGGGGAAATGGTGGAAAACCAAAAAGGGAGGGAAAAAAAGAAAAGAAAAATATCAGTGGTTTTTACAAACCTCCACTCGGGGAGCCCTAGCCACACTAGATTGAAAGAATGACACTTGGACTAACAGACATGTACAGATGTACATACAGTACACAGAGGTACATAAAGTATTATTTGGTTCTGCCCTAGTAGGTTCTGATATCATTTAGCGGACGAACATGAGAGGTCTTCATAGAGGAAATTATGATATATATATATATAGTTTTCTAAGACCTCACAAGTCTCTTTTTCATGTGTAATGTAGCAGCACAGAGGTAAATGCTGAATTTGCGTAAGCATACAACCTAGCCTGGCTAGCCTAGCCTGAGAGTAGAAGGTTAAGACCCACAGATCTAAATCAATAGGATATAAACATTGGAAACGTTACTGTTGATGGATATGTATTTTTCTTTTATGTACAGAGTTCACAATAGAAGTGAATGATCATTTTCATGACATGTACCCCAGTCAGTGTAACACTAGGAAATAGCTACAAATTAAATTCTCAGAATTTGACTAACCTATATGACCTGCTCTAAAATAATTGTAATAAACTTTACTTCATTTACAAGGCCCAAGAAAGTGCAAACCTTAAATGTCAGTTTTATTTTTCTCTAATAAATGTGTAGTTCAGAATTAGACTTAAAAGCGAGCAATTGCCCCCCCCCCCTTACCCTTTTTTTCCTTTTTGTTAACAAGGAGGGTTTGGGGACCCCGGGGACCCCCCCACCCCCCAGAGCTGAATCACACTTTTACTTCAGCTCTGGGTACCCCATGGTTCCCGCATAACTTACCAGTGAAGTTACCGGGTTTAAATCTCCTTTCAGGGGAAACAAAATGGCTGCCAAATCTCATGCCAATAGAAAGCGAAAACATAAAATTGGTTCTGTCTTCCTATTGGACGGCCATTTAAATCCCTTTAAAAAAAAAAAACAGTAATGCCAGCAAGTTCATCAGTATCTTGGCAATCAGTGGTCCCTGGAGCTGATAATAATACGTTTCAGCTCTAGAGAACCCTCTAGTTTCAATCCTGGAAACAAATACAAGTTCGTTAGGGGACATTGCTGCTTTAAAATAAACTAACTTTTTAAGAAATGCTGTATTCTGACATGTGTTGAACAGGTTTGATGGACAATGCATTACAATGATGAGTGCCATCACTTTATATATACACCGGCATGTTGCTTAATGCAACTGGGCCTTAGAATATATCTTCTGAATATGAAACAACATTGCTTGGTGAAGTCGCTGTATTTTGCATTGGATTTCACCATTTTAACCGTTTGCATTTATGTATGAACAACCTTACCTGTTTTTGATGTGATAATATATTCCAAGTGCTACGCTGTAAAACAAAAAATAGAAGTTAACGTCTTTATACAGTACAGTGTCTGTATTATACGTAAAAAAAACAACAAGATTTATGATAATGTACGTGGACACAAAACACATTGCTGATCATATTGATCTATGGTTTATGGAATAAAATATAAACTGGTATAAAATGTTAATATATATTTACATGAGATTTTAGCAGCTTTATTGTAACATACCCTATTCTACGTAGAAAAAAAATGTATGTGCATGCAAACAGATATTATGGTTATTTCTATACTAGAGAGATACACATAGGTCTTCTGAGAAATTTGGAACCAAACTTAAGCTTTCTTTAAGCACTTCTTGTGAGATCACCATATTTATAACTACAGTACCATAGTCTGACTACTGTACCTGACCTCTTCCATTCTGCATCTGTTTGGGTCCAAACTACTATATCTGTGGTTGAGCCATTACACTTTGCAGCTACCATGACTAGTTTCTTATACAGAAATGGAAGAGGTTCTGCCTTGGAGACTGGCAGATCTGTAATAGGTATTTGAAAGCGTGCTGTCTTATAAGACAGCGTGCTGTCAAGGCTGTCTTATGCACCAATCTTGCCTGTGTGAAGATAGTTTGTGTTTTTTCTTACTTTACTACATTTTAAAGTAGGACAGTGTGGGCACATGAGGGGAGAGAAGAAGTTAGCTCTTTATAAAGAGGATGCAGTGATATATTTACGTAAATTAGATTCTGCAAACCACCTCTTTTTACAAACATTTATTTATTAAGTGGGTCATAACTTACAAACTGCCTGAATATTGCACCCATTGTCGATATGTTTTGTTCCTATATTGTTTTCGTTTTAATTCTCTATGTGGAAAAATATATATTTTTTTAAAAATGTGTACACAAGACAAACACACACACACACACACACACACACACACACACACACACACACACACACACGTCAGCCCCAGAATCAGGGATATCCTGAAAACCTGACATGTTGATGGCCCTTGAAGACAAGAATTGCCCACCCCTAGACTATACACTAGAGACTTTGCACAGGAAGCAGCAACTGTGAATTCAATAAGGAAATAATGGTGTGTGTGTGTTTCACTAGAGACACATTGTCCTGTGATTGTGCAAAGATGGCCTTAACAGCAGACTTTAGTTCCAGGATACAACTTATTGTTTATATTTGGGTAGGGTCATTTTATTGGTTTCCTTTGTATCAACAAAATACATAGAAAGGCAGAGCCTATAAACACACACTCTGCAACGGTCAACCTCATATTGACCATACAGTACTAATAAAATATTATCAGAACAACAGATCTTCACATCAAAGCTAACATTATGTAAACACGTTTACAAATAGAAATATATTACGCAAATGTATTTATTTTATTTTTTTAACAATTTCGGTTCTGTCCAACTTGAAACTATAATATAATATTTGAGGTCACTTAAAATGCTGGAGGCAATATAAGTAGCTGGTACGTGGTCTTAAATCTTCATTCGGAGTATGGAGCCAGTACCTCAAGGCTACTCCTTTGCCCTAAGCTCTACGCCATTGCTCTGTATTCATGCCTAACATCTGCACGGTGAAGTCACATTGTTTAAAGAAGTGGCTTAGAAACTACCGGTAATCTAAGTTACCTTGGAATGTAACTATCGGAGTAAAGAGTCTGAAAGGTTCTGTAGCATAAGAAATCCCGGGTACATCAAGTAGCGCCTCATACATACAAGACGCCCTTTAATTAATACCACTGGAGAAATTAGATGAAGAAGGCAGACAAAAATGCAAGTGCACAGCGCACAAGGAAGGGCTGGAGTGCTAAGCAATAGTGGATAAAAATCAATTTATTTGGCACATACCGTAACCAACAATACAATGGGGGGTAAAGGCTCAAAAGCACTCCTGCCCTTCCTTGTGCACTGTGCACCTGCAGAAACACACCCGCAGAGAGGGATCAACTCATTATTTGGTGTCAATCATCTATCTTGCTTTTGCACTATTCTTCTTAAATGCTGTGATTCTATACATATTGCTCTAAGGTTTGACTTCTGGTAGCAGGGCTCATGACATCAGAGACCGGTTTACCTTGCTGGTGAATGGTCTCTGGCCCTATCGACAGTACATACCAGGTAGTGAGTGATATTAGATCTCCTAGAACACCGGTGTGTCCAATACATTCGCCACATGTGGCGAATAGGCCAATCTATTGTGGCGAATGGGGGCACAAGTGGAGAGAGCCAGGACATCTGCCCGGCGGCTGCGGGGACGAGAAAGGGGACTAAGTTCACTGGCGGCTATGGGAGGGGGCTCAACTTTACGGCGGCCTCGGGGGAGGGCTTGACTGCCCTCTATTGCGAGAGTGGCACCTAGTGACAGCACCATCCCCAAGCACTGGAAGTTGGTCCCGCTTCCTCATTCGCCCATGTGATTGGAAGCCTCCCTCCACGTAAGGTATAGGGGGGTCATGTGTATTTGGGGGGAGGGGGTTTATTGTGTGTATTTGGGTTGTGGGGTGGATTGTGTATTTAGGGTGTGAGGGGGTTATGTGTATTTGGGGAAGTGGAGAGAGGTGGACGTGTGGGGGAGAGATGAGGGAGAGGAGGAGGGAGCGGGGGAGTGCGAGAGGGAGAGTGGTATAAGAGAGAGAGGGGGCGCAACACGGTGGCGGTCGGGACTTGCAAGCGCAATGCTATTGTGACCGACAAGAATGGGACGAATATGGAATAACGACAACCACAAATGTGACTAGCATTGAATTCCTATTGGACACCGCTGTACTAGAACATTGAACTACATACTCCCAAATGCAATGATAGATCAGCTGAACATTAATGAAAGGAGGACCTCATGCATACAATCTGAGAGCAGCGATTTCTGATGCAAGTCTTACATCACCACAATGGCTTTAACAACGCACTGATACTGGATGCGAGACTCTTTTTTTTTTACCGTAGAAATGATCTTATGAAAAGTACAAACAGACTGTGACTGCACCCACCATTTAATTGTGTACTTGAGGTTTGGTTGGCTGACTGTGCTGTCATCTAGGAAAATCGTAGAACAGGAGCTATACTTGCGTCTTAGCTGTCCGGGGGGTTGCTAAAAGAAACATGTAAAAGAGACAGGGAAATGAACGCAAGCGAAAAATACACACAAGCACACACGTACAACAGGGAAAAACGCTGTATTCTAAATTTTTCACAGCATAACACTCACTGAGGTTTTCAGTCCCATAAATATACAATAGACAGGGAACGTATCATTTGATGTTTCTGGATGTAAAATTTTTTTTTTTTTTTTTTTTAAATATATATAGAGAAAATGTATTTCCTGAAAGAGTCCATTAAAGTCTGTGTGTAAGATGTGTCAATGCAAAGAAAAGTGAATGCAGACACAATGATCCACCTTTTGCTCTTGGTTAAGTCCTATGTAAGGGGCTCACTCGTCAAGCTTCTTACATCTGACCCAAATTGCTAACCCTCACCATTTCTTGGTGCATATAAGGCTGAGGCCATAGAGAGTTCAGCCGAACCGACGCTGAGGCTCGCCTGCTGAAATCTGCGCGATTTCATGCCCATGCAGGCGAGCCAGCGGGCACGATCGGAGGCGGGGGGAGACTGAGAGAGGCGGGGCAGTGACGTCGCTGGGCCAATCGCCCGCGACTCTCCGACGTCGACGTTGACGCAGCTCCGCGCTGATTGGATGTTTTCAGCCGACAGCGCGCTGAAAAACAGCTTGGCTGTCGGCTGAAACCTCCAGCGCCTCAGCACGCCTGCGGACGCTCGCGTGAGCCCCCTCTCAAGGCATCCTCATTGAGGATGCAGGGGCTCAGCGCGGAGCGTCCGCACGGCTCAGCGCGGCCTGTCCTTCTATGGACTCGGCCTAAGAGGGAACACTGAACAAGATACACTAGGTGCAGTATTTACACCTCCTACTAATGCTCCCCAAATCACAAGATGGCGCACATTGATAAATTGATGCATTGTAGAGTAGCAAAATGCATCATGTTAAATCTCCCTTACAAGACCATTACATTGTTTATTTTTGTTCATATTTATGTAAATGCTTACTATTTGTCTGCAAGCTCCTGCAACAAATTTTTAAAAAATCTCACAAAAGATTGATCTTTTTTAATTCAAACTTTAGTATACAAGTATACAGTATATAATGATCACAAACAGGAAAGTGTTGCAAAGATTTTGCACTTTTTGGGAGGTGGGTTAAAACCTGCTATAGAAATCAAAGGATGTTTTAAAAAAACTCATTAAAAATGGCATTAAGAGTTGAATAAAAAAAATAATAAATGCAGTAAGCGTTACAAAACTGATTTATAAAAATAAAAAAAACACACAAAACCCTGTATAAGATTCCATGTTTTGCTGCTTTAAACATACAACAGTTGAACTCGTACAGGAGAAAGTGTATTCTAACAGGCAAACCTGTTCGTCATTTACATCGTAATGAAATGAGAGAATCACAAAAGTGCATATGCCAGCTCAAGATCTCCTTGTATGGATTACAGAAGGTTGAAATAAGTACCACAACGCTAAGGCTTGGCCCTGCTGGCTATTGCAGCGCCCAAGAGCCGCCCCTCAGTGGGGCCGGGCCCGCTGCAAGGGGGGGCCGCCACGCTGTGCGGTCAGTATTTTCAGCAGACTGGAAAATTGAGATCAGAATTAGCGATGGAGCGCTAGGCCACGCCCCCGGCGGTTCAGCCAATGAGGGCGAACCTGCTGGGTGACGTCATGGCCTCGCCCCCGTCACTCCCCTCTGTCTTTTTCCCTGCAGCTCACTGCAGACCAGGGAACTCTGCTGCACGCACTGCCAGCCCGGCAGGCGCGTGTGCAGCGCAGACAGCGGGGCCGTAACCTTAAGTCACATTGCAGACGCCCATGGAGTTTGTTTTATGATAATCGCAATTCTTTGTGCGCGTGTAATCTGGCCTGATGTACGTGAACAGGCTTTCAGCAAAGCAATACACTTTTAGCACAACCAGCAGAGGTTAATGACAGAACTCATGGTCATTTATCTTGGTGTATTCTGCAAGGGTCGGTATGACCTCTGTATTTGACCTTCATTTACGCTAAGTGCCAACCACTTACTATCTCTCTACAGTGGCAAAAAAGCTGTATCCATTGATTATGATCACTCAAGACATACGGTACGGTGCATCAGACAAAAAAAACAGTATATTTCTCATTTTCTCTGCCTGGTATCATACAAGTGAGACCTTTAGGAGGTTCTCGGACTAGAAATGACTAATATGTCTGTAGGTGAAACACCTCATTTAGGATGTGGAAATATCCTACAAGGCGATTTCTTTTTTTTTTTTAATGAACTCAGTATATATCATTTGAACTGATGGAAGTTGCTACACTGAATCCTGAATAAAAATGTATTAATTCACCAATTCCTCATTAAGTGTAAATAATGAATACAATCAGAACGTATATATTCTGAAAAGTATAAAGTGACGTGTAAGATTTCACATTTCATGCATCTATCAACTGCTTAATAGCTACGTTTCCTTTACTACACTCTAGTGGGTTTAACAATCTTTATTTGTGGATATTAATCGTTCGGAACATTGCTGTATTCACTAAAGCGATACAATCCTGTGAAGACATGGTTTTTTTATGTCCGGAATGGGTCATCTAAATTTGTTATCGACCAACATAAATACGCATGCTGGACCTTTCAAAAAGAAAACAAACAAAGGAAAGGGGACGCATCATCATTTTGCAACAATATTCTGACAAATCATACCAAGAGGTGCTCTCTTGCAATCATCTTAGAGCTGGCCTAGCCCGTATGGGTGGCAACAGCAATTGACCGGGGGTGCGTGCGCCCCCCCCCCCCCCCATATGGTCTGGTGGTCGTGAGCGCGATCGGGGAGTCGGTTGGGGCGGGTGGGTTTCAAATTAGAGCCAAGGAACAAGCAACTGTCACTTGTTCCTTGGCGTTGGAGCAGTTTAGACCTCTCCTCCTCCTCTCCTCAATTTAGTAGGTTTAATTATTATTGGTCGGCGCAGTGGGCTCCCCCCCCCGGGGTGAGGGACCTTCCTCCCCCCCCCGTGGTGCGGGACCCTCCACCCCCCCCTCCGGGTGTTTTTTTACTGGCTTTACTGGGGCGGCGGTTGCTCGGGGAGGGGGGGAGGGGGGGGCGGGGGGATGAGGTAGGTAGGGCCCAATAATGCCGGGTGTTTCCCCCCTTTCATATTGGCCGCGCTGTTTGGGTTAGCAACAGCGGCGGGGGGAGGAGGTGGGATATGAGGAGAGGGACTCCTACCTGGGCTTGTGCGTGGAGGAAGGCGCACGGCTCGGAGGCGGAGGTTTTCCTGGGTGGTGCCGCCTTCCGAGGGTGGTCCGGGGGGGCTGGCGGCGATGAGCCCCTGTCCTTGTCCTCCGCGTAATGGCCGCTTGGGTGGCCGGGGGGGAAGAGGGGCTCTCCCACCCCACACTTAGCCGTGCGGTTGGGCTAGCGGTGTGTGGGGAGGTGGGGCAAGGGAAGGAGTGTGATTTCCCCTGCTTGGGTTTGGGCGGAGGCGGGGCATGGGTCTCATGCTTGGTTCCGCCTCCTGAGGATGATCGGGGGGGGGGTGTCGGGAGGGCTGGGGGCTAGCCTGTTCTTACGGCTGGGGGGGCCAGTTGGTGGTTTGGCTGGCATGGGGGGGCTATTGGCCCCCCTCCTCCCCCCCTCCTGGGGAGCTATTGCCCCCCCCCTTTTTTCTTTTCCACCCCCTCTACACAGTGTGATGTGGTCAGGTGGGGCTGTTAGTTGGCCATGAAAAAAAAAAAAATCAGCAACGCTTGGTTGGCTGTTAGGGCTCCAAGGGGATGGAGGTTGGGGGTGTTAGGGTGCTCAGCATACAAGCATTAATGCGGGATTTTTGTGTTATTACAGCCTAAGAGCGGTTCTAAGACTAATTCAAGTGAACTGGTTTTCGTGGAAAGATCGGCCAGGCAAGAGTTCAAGAGTAGTTTGCTGGCAGGATTTAGGTGGTCAAAGTAAACCAGTGTTTGACAAGCCATTGGCTAAGATACAGCGCTACTAGCGATGTCCTTTCAGGTCAGCACCATGCAGCTTTTGGCGGAGGCGCACAACCATGAGGAAGGATGGTTTCAGAAGCAGATGTGTGCACTAGTGCTGAAAGCTGGGAGTGACCAAGGAGTTTTGGGCAGTCGTGAAAACACGAGAGGACAGGGCGGTTCCCATGCTACCTGCGCTGAGGCGTGGCCATCATCAAGTGATAAAGGGGGTCCTAGTAACGGAGCACGAGAAGCGTTGGTGGTGCAGAAGGGTATGTTATGGTGGAGTTTTGGAAATCACAGCCTATTTGGTTATAGGCTGGGGGATTTTTGGGATGAGCCTGGAGGGAGGCGAGCAGTAGGCGGCTAAGGGTTCCCCTCTCCCCCCCCCCCCCCAAAAAATAAATAAATAAAGGGGGGGGGGTTGGGAGGGGGCCGACATGCTCACCATCGCCGGTTACTGGTGATAGGCAGGCTAGCAAAGGATGGTTGGTCAGTGTATTAAAAAAAAAAAAAAAGGTTGGGGGGTTTGGTCCCAGCCTAGAAGGTGAATGTAAGGTTGAGCACGCGGCCTGGGTCCCGCTGCATCCGGTGGCGTGCGCGGCCGCGTGCGCGTCACTCACCAGACATATGTTCCTTCCGAGCTGGCCCCAGTCCCCCCTCTCTGCAAGGCTCGCTGCGCACTGTGACGCGTCAGCCAGCAGGGGATACACGAGGATCGTGATCCCAAGCAGCGACGCGTCACGTGGTGCGGCAGGGAGCCAATGAGATGGGGAGGAGGGGAGCTGTCTCGAGCTACGGGAGTTTGTGTCCTCTGTGCAGCATGGCTACATTCCTCCCCCTCCTCGCCTCACCTCCCTCCGGTGCCCGTTTCAGGCTGCGCGAGCTGGGGAGGTTGCGGCCAGCTCCGGCTGCTGAGCTCGTCTCCCGGGGAGGAGAGGCAGCAGCAGCATATTGGGTGGGGGCAGGGTTGCCACCTTCGACTGACGGTCAACCCGGAGATTTTTTTTTTTAAATGACACTGTGTTGCCATGACAACGGGATGCTATGTAACGTCACGCGGCGTCAAGTCGCCATGACAACGTGGCACCGCATGACGTCGTGACATCATGTGGCGTCTCATTGTCATGGCAACGAGCATCACGTGATGCTGTTACGTCACGTGACGTTCCCGTTGGCATGGCAACGCAGCGCCATTTGACCCCGCTCAGCCATATTGAGAGTAGTTGCAGGGGGAGATGGCGGGAGACTGCTATTGCTGGCACTATTGCTGCGTTAATGGTATATGGAATTATACCTTACATCATTTCTATTATTTATAACTAACGCTGATGACAATTGTTGCAAACAGAGTCGTCACTGATCAATATTAATTTATTACAGTGTTTACCTCAGTTAACTTTACTTGAGTTAATTTAACAAAGACAAGGTTACCTCATTGCTATCAAAAGGGAGGAACTGAAGCAGCTTTACTGTAAAGAGAGAGAGAGGGAGAAGAGAGAGAGAGAGAGGGGGGGAGGAGAAGAGAGAGAGGGGGGAGGAGAAGAGAGAGAGAGGGGGAGAAGAGAGAGAGAGAGGGGGGAGGAGAAGAGAGAGAGAGAGAGGGGGGGGAAGGAGAAGAGAGAGGGAGGAGAAGAGAGAGAGAGAGAGGGGGAGAAGAGAGAGAGGGGAGAAGAGAGAGAGAGGGGGGAAGAGAGAGAGGGGGGGGGAAGAGAGAGAGGGGGGGGAAGAGAGAGAGGGGGGGAGAGAGAGAGGGGGGGGAGAGAGAGAGGGGGGGAGGAGAAGAGAGAGAGAGAGGGGGGAGGAGAAGAGAGAGAGAGAGAGAGGGGGAGGAGAAGAGAGAGAGAGGGAGGAGAAGAGAGAGAGGGGGAGAAGAGAGAGAGGGGGGGAGGAGGAGAGAGAGAGGGGGAGGAGAAGAGAGAGAGAGGGGGAGGAGAAGAGAGAGAGAGGGGGGAGGAGAAGAGAGAGAGAGGGGGGGAGGAGAAGAGAGAGGGGGAGAGGAGAAGAGAGAGGGGGGAGGAGAAGAGAGAGAGGGGGGAGGAGAAGAGAGAGGGGGGAGGAGAAGAGAGAGGGAGGAGGAGAAGAGAGAGAGAGGGGGAGGAGAAGAGAGAGGGGGGAGGAGAAGAGAGAGGGGGGAGGAGAAGAGAGAGGGGGGAGGAGAAGAGAGAGAGGGGGGAGGAGAAGAGAGAGGGTGGAGGAGAAGAGAGAGAGGGGGAGGAGAAGAGAGAGAGGGGGAGGAGAAGAGAGAGGGGGGAGAAGAAGAGAGAGAGAGAGAGGGGGGAGAAGAAGAGAGAGAGGGGGGAGAAGAGAGAGAGAGGGAGAAGAGAGAGAGGGGGGAGGAGAAGAGAGAGAAGGGGGAGGAGAAGAGAGAGAGGGGGGAGGAGAAGAGAGAGGGGGGAGGAGAAGAGAGAGGGGGAGGAGAAGAGAGAGGGGGAGGAGAAGAGAGAGGGGGGAGGGGAAGAGAGAGGGGGGAGATAAGATACATGGGGGTGGTGTGTGTTCTCTAGCAGGGTTTCTAAGAATGTTACTGTGTTGCTTATGTGCCAATCGATCTTGTCTAATAAAAACTACAACTCCCATGATCCCCTACCTGTGAGCATGTGCAGTAGATCATAGGGCTGTGACCCGGATGTAGTAGGCAGTGAAGTGCACACAGATAGTCCCGTGAGAAATGCAGAGTATCTGTGAGTGATGCAGCAATGCGAACTCACTTACTGTGCTGCCCTGTCTGCAACAACCCGCCCACCCGGAGATTTCAGGGACAAACCCGGAGCCCGGAGAAGGGGGTGCCAAACCCGGAGTCTCCGGGTGAAACCCGGAGAGGTGGCAACCCCGGGTGGGGGGGGGAGAAGCAACAAGGCAGATGGGTTTTCCATGTGTGTGCCTGTGTGTAATGGTCCCGCCCCCCACGTCATAACACCCCGCCCACCCAACCCGTTTCGGTCACGCCCCCCCCCCGCTCCAGCTCCCTCTCCCTACAGAACGCATATCGCGGTCAAGTGCCTCTCCACGCGCCGCCTGTCTGCAGTGCGGGCGCGTGGTCTGAGGCAGCAGGGCCTTAGCCTAACGGGAAAGAGCAGGAGTGTTAGGGGAAAGAGCAGGAGTGTTAGGAGACGCTAGTTTGAGTTCCAGAGTGATTTTATTTTCTACTGCTATAAGCACCAGAAAAGAGTAAACTCTTTCATGCAAGGAATCAGTGTCTGCAAATCCTACATAGTCATTCTGAAAATAATGTATTTTGCCTTCTGCAAGAGCTTTTTGCCACAGTGGAAAAAAAGAAGCAGAAAGTCGCAGCAGATTATGGGAATTTGAGAAATCTCAAACTATAAATAGCCAGTGCTGCAGCAAGTGATTATTGAAGTCATAATTTCCATTCACTACATGTTCTTCAAGTGGCCTACGTAAACATAGTAGGTGATTGCTGCTTTAAGCAACACCAGATAAGCAAATTGGCCAGATAAAGTTGTCAGCAGAGGCTACAAGAAGATTATGGAATTAAGCAATAGGTACTGCGCATACATTTTCCTAGGCATGTTTTTTTTTAGTTTGCGAATGTCATCTTAAAATGACTATGAAAAATTAAACAGCTGACATATAGTGGTAATTACAGTGCATGTTATCAATAGACAAAAGCAACGTTTTCACTCACATGATTTATATAGAGGCTCTTTCGCTTTTCTCGCACTGTGGAAACACAATAGATAAATTAACTGGATGGATATTCCGTTCCGTGTCCAGGTAAACGTTCTCTGATCGAAATAAAGGTACATTTGTTAAACCCGATTTCCCTCGTGAGTTTCCGTGATAAGAAATTACAAATGCAGGATATAAATTGCAGTATTTAGACATTCATTTCAGTAAAATCACAAGCATTTTCTTGATATAGAAACATTTGACAGAAACAGATGCTGTGCTTCCTCTGTGGCCAAGGTAAAAAAAAATTGCTATATTTGCACAACAAACTAATTTATGTTGACTGAAAACTCACTTTA
>NC_134484.1:430188374-430282806 GCF_040206685.1 Ascaphus truei | reverse complement strand
AAATAATGAATTGACTGAATATGTGCTACCCTCACCCCCACTGATCCAGGGACATGATGATGATAATAATAATAGAGGAGAATTAAGTGGCACATGTACCCAGCGGTGGATTTGAGGTGCCATGGCACTTGAATTTGCCGGCTACCTCCTTGCTGTCTGCCTCCTCCTGAATCGCAGCGTCAAATGACGCCTCGGGACAGGGTTGCCCCTTCTACTTAAAGCAAACCTGGAGATAACCTTTTTAAATTTAGCGCTTACCTTCGGCGCCGGCGTCTACCGGGATCCTCTGGTATCCTTCCGACATTCTCCGTGGCATCTGCCCTGCCACTCCTGTCAATAAGGTTGTGTGATGTCAAATGGTGCCGCATTGCCATGACAACGGTATGCTATGTGACGTCATACTGCACAAAGTTGCCATGACAACGGGATGCCTTATGGCGCCACTTGTTGTGGCAACGCAGCACGGCGTGACGTCACATAGCATGCCGTTGTCATGGCAACGAGGTGAATTTTTTTTATGCCGTGCGCCCATATTGTCAGCAGTTGGAGGGGGGAAAATGCCAGAGGAGGCCGAGAAAGTCACGTTTTCAAGATAACTTTACAAGGTAACCCCCTAGCCCGGAGATAAGTGGCCAAAACCATAGTCTCCGGGTCAAACCCGGAGAGGGTGGCAACCCTGGCCGCGGACGTCATCAATGTGACATTGCACGGCGTCGCGTTGCCATGGTAATGCGTCGTCATTTGAGACTGTGACACCGTGTTGCCATGGCAACGGGACCCTGTGCGACTTCGCGTTAGTGATGTCCGCGGCGTCATTTGAATGGAGAAGGAGGGCAGCAACAAAGGAGGCAGCCGCCACATGTACGTGCCTTTCCATCAGGCCCGAGAGGCTCGAGAGTGCGGCAAATGTACATTGGGGCGGACATATTGGCCACCCTAGGCTTCCTACATTAGAAACATTAAAAATGTCTTTAAACATTTTTTTTTTTAAATGCTACAAGTATTTTCTCATACTACAGAAATGATTTAAAAAAAAAAACATGTAGGATATTGCCTGAACTGCTGCTTTAAATAATTTAGTGTCATCAGAGATGGAAACGTTGCTCTCTATGCCAACCTCAAGGTCATTAATAAACAAGTAGTTTTTGGTGGATAGGGCACCACCCATAAGAATATTACTTCAGTATGTTGCAGTTCTTTAAGCAACATTGATAGGAAATCCCATTCTACTGCAAGCAATAGTCATATCACCATTATGCGCTAGCCTCAATTCTGAAGTATAAAATCACCACTATTCTCTAGAGATATGCACATATTAAAGTCTCCATTTTTATTTTTAAACCGACAAATTGCCAAAGAAACAAAATAATTTTTTGTGGTAATAGATCAATTTCTCAAAAAAAAAAAAAAAAAATAATGTTTATTACATCCATTTTTGGGGGGAGGGAGGAGTTTGCTATACACAAATACTCATCAGAAGTAGTATGTTCATTACTGTATTCGGGTGCTGTGGTTACTGAGCAGTTTACCGAATTCACCTTAGTGGGCAATAAGTGGGGGGCTCCACATGATATCCCCCACCCCAATCAGGCTTAGTTTGAAACATCCACATTAAGTGCACTTTCGTTGTTTCTTATTTACCGGTGCACTGAAAACTACTTTTTGTGTACATTTCAGATTTTCAGACTGCTATTTTCTGGTTGGTCCCCGCCAGCCAAGCCGTGTTCAGTCCGGAAAAGTACACCATTACTTCAATGCCATCTACATAAATTACAGATGTAACATATCATCTTCATGGTATGTACAGTACGCCTCACCATCCCACTCATTTTTTATTAAATGAGAAAAAATTCCAGTTGTGATAAGTGCCCAGGGAGAGGGCCGCTTAACGGTAACACAGTTTTTCATTAACTATTGCATATATATGCAATATGTATGATATAAACCGTATAATGCAATACAATTGTAGTAATGCAATAGATTACAGTGATATGCAATAATTAGAACAATTTCATCAGCTCCGCATTGATTTACTGCTTTTTAAAGCACGGAGAGGCAATTAGGCATTTTCACTTTATCTCTGCTGTGCATTCTGTGCCACATTGCAGGAAAGCGCAGAAAGCGCGATTCACAGCATTGTTTTACTTGTGCTCAGCTGTCTTACTTACAAATCAATGTCACACTGGAGAAATTTATAGTGAGCGGTATTAGATATAAATATACATAGCTGCAAAAATTCTATTTCTTGTTATTACAATTTAGTTCAAACTGGGACTTCTTTGTACTGACATTCCTGGCTTCCAACTACATAAGAGCATTGAAACATTTCCTTCGTTCAGAACACAGCATAATATATTTATTCTGCTATGAAATCGGCTATCAATTATGAAAAGTGCTTCATGTTTATATTTTCGAATCTTCTCTATGAAACAAGTGAACTCTGTGGGGGGGGGGGGGGAGATTTTTTTCTTGCAAAATAACAGAAGCAGCATTAATACAGGGAAAGGAGACATGTAAAGGTGCAGACCAGGGTGAAATAATGTCTGGTACAGGTGCAATAAGCTGAAACCAGGTATTTCATAACTTAGAACACAGAAGTATGAAAAAAACAACAACAAAAAACACAGTTAATTGGAAAGTGTTTTTGTTTCCAGTTATACCAGAAACTGAAAGGGAGTTTGGGGCGATTGTCAATCTTTGTAAAAATCATCAACAATGTGTCAGTCAGAAAGGAGAACATAGGCAGAGAATCACTAAGCTCTGCTTCGCAATGTTAACCTAAGGTAACGTAACATTTTTACCAACACTATATGCACCATAGTGAAGAGCGCAACGTTAAAGCTGCAGTTCAGTCTTTTTTTTTTTTTTTTTTTTTTTTTTACTTCAATAGTTTCATGTGGGCAATCTCTAATTACCTAAAGAACTGCATAGCTGCCGGTCAATTCGTTCTCCATCTATTGATCGGCAAAGTTTGGCGACATCTTTAAATATGGGGAATGTAAAACGTTGCTATAGGAACAAGCATGCTTGTTAAAATAGAATACAAGAAAATTGGTCTTTCAAAGTTGTTGTTTTTAAAACAGAAAATGCTAAAAGTATTTTTTCTTACTACAGAACTGATTTATTAAAAAAAACACACATGCAGGATATTGACTGAACTGCAGCTTTAAGCTATTTGTTTTCTCCTGTAAAGGGTGTTAATTGCATATCAGTTGCATCTCATTATCCGTTACAAAGGTTAATGAGGGGAGATACCATTATGTTATTTAAGGAAGAGCCAAACTTGGCATTACTCCCATGCAGACCCTGACATACGGCTTTTGCAGTAACTGGACGGGTATGAAGCCTGTCACGCATGATTTAAATAACTAGGCAGCATCTCTCTCTCCTCTTCCGCTCTTCACTGTAGGGAAAGCCCTGTGTCTTGGTCTCAAGTAACGGCAAGGCTTATAGAATGTCAAGTTACAGTAGATGATGAAACGTTACCCTACAATGGCGTCATGTAAAGCCTATCCTAATGAGATGTAATAAGGATACGGGTTGCCTAGAATTATCTTTGTCCATCTCTACAGTACACATTATATGACCCAGTATATCAAGACCAATGGAGTTTAAGATGACAAGAACTAGGCAAATCCCGGTAGTATAAATCAGAGCAATTCTTCCATTGGAAACTCACTGGTGGCCAGATAATCAAATGTACTGTTCAACACTATTTACACAGACTCTTCATGTGGCTCCTTTAGAAAGGACCACTACATGGAAAAAAACCCACCCACATTTCCAGACAAATATTCTGTAGCTACAACACGAATTGAATTGACCGGTCAGCCAGCTGATAAGACAGAAAGCCACATTTGAGTACGAGAGTCCTAATGCTTAAAAAGTACTTGGGTCACTGAAAACAAAGGCTACCTTTTAAACTTCTAGAAACCAAGTATCTTTACCAACAGAAACATTCACAGTAATTGTATTTATTCTGAGTAATTCTGTAAAATTGCATTTACAGATGTAGCGGATGTTGTGTTCCATGTGACCGTAGTCTGCACTTGCCCTCCTTCCTCGGTACAGCCGGGTCGCGGGGACTCCGGCAATGAAGCAGCCATGGCTGCATCTTCCCTGGAACTGCAGAAACGTAACTTGGTCTTGGCTCTATAATAGAGAGCAAAGTGTTTCTATTGGCCTCCAGGTCTACGCTGACCCTAGCAGTCATATTGTGTCCCCCAGACAAATATTCTTATTTGGGAATGGAACATGGTGATCCCCCGAGGTCAGAATACCACCAACCTACCATGGATTCTTTGCTGGTCAAGAGACATTTTATTTTAATAACCCAAATCTCATCCATAAGACTGGGGAAGGAATTAGAATTTCCACCCCAGTGGTCAACTAAAAGAAGTAGGATAACCAAACCAGTTCCCCTGAAGATTTTATCTCTGCTAAATCAGGAGCTGAGCAGGGATGCAGTAATCATGCTGACTTGGGCTATGAAAGTGAAGCAGGTCGCTCTGGCTGTACAACCCCAGAAGGAGAGGCGGTGGATTAGCCTCAAACTACTGCTGTATACCGAGGATCGCAGGCTGGGCCGCAGACTGAGAACTGCCTTCCCCACAGAGCAGATCTGCACCCTGGAAAAGACCATTAAAAGACACAGGTACTTGGGAGCATCCAAGAGAGACAATCTGACAGTCAAACTCCAACTTTCAGAAGTTCAGATTAAAACATGGTTCCATAATTTAAAGCTCAAATGTCAAAGGCGAAACATGAGGCCACATCCATTACATCCTGCTCCATATGCTTATGCCCAGCAGAACAACCCCGCCTTTCAGAACACACATTACAGACAGCACCCACATGCTCACATTCCAGTAGAGGAGACAGTACCTCCAACATGACCTACCCCACCTTCTCCTACTATGGACTCCATGCATACCTTCAACCCTTCAGCAGTTCCACCATGTTACCTGCACCAGCACTATCTAATGCAGCCTGTTAACTAGTAAGCAAAAAAAAGCAGTTTGTGGCATACTGATATGGGACAAACTACAGTAGTAGGAATATATTCTGATTTCTACTGTGCACCAGGACCTACACACGGGCTTCTAATAAGTGCAGGGTCTGCTCTATGTATGCGCTATACAAGACATAATATAGATCAGTGGTGCGCAAACTGGGGGGCACGCCGCCCATGGGTGGTCAGGAGATTTTGCTGGGGGGCGCGGGCCGTTGCAGAGGCACCGCGCTCTTCACCACGGCATTTAAATTAAATGCGGGGGGACCGCGTGAGGCCTCCGCAACACTTTACTTACTCAGATTCAGCTGCTCTGTGACGCCGCGGGGTCATGTGACGTCACATAACCCCGCAGCGTCATTTGACACAGCTCTAAAGTAGGGGGGGGGCACAGGCGACGCAGCAGGGAAGACAGGGGGGCGCAGCACAAAAAGTGTGCGCTCCCCTGATATAGATACTGCAATTCCGCTCCAGGAGACAACTCTGGTTCAGGAACTGTAAAAATAAATAGGCGGGAGGGGATAGAAGGTAAAATTACCTCTGTTACTTTGCATCAATGATGCCTTTCTAACAATAATACCCAGATCTCACTCCCCCCCCCCCCTTCACATCTTGACAAAATTAGGTGGTCTCAATCCAACAATAAATGTGCCTTTGAGGCAAGATGGAGGAAATGTATTCTCATTGATGCTCCTTTTTAGGTATTCCTTTTTGGAAGCTTATTAACATTAATTTAAAGCAACAGACAATGTTCCTGTAACCCCTCCTTGCCTGGCTCCTAAGGAGTGTTACTGTGAAGTAGTGTAGATGTGGTGCCACAGACTCGCTTCTCAGGCTGCTGGCATTCGGCTGGCTGGTAGTGTAAGCTCTCAGGGTGGAACTTTTATACAAAAACAGGTCAGACTTTGACAGGACAGGCTCTTACATTCTCTTCCCTGAAATCCAGACATCTTCACGGGGAGGTACGCATGGCTTACATTACTTCAAGTTGTACATTGCAAACAGGGTACATGCCTTTCCCATAACCATTCCTAATCTAGGAACCATTTGCAGGCACTTCTTTAGATAACTGATGAAGGGTGCAATTCCATCAGGGTTCCTATCTACCCATCATGAATACAATCTCCTAGCTGTCTTCCTCAGATACCTGGTGTGTATTTCATTCCAAAGTTGGCCTTAGAGCAACTTTGACAGTGACAGTTCAGGGGAACCCGGGTTTAGGGATCCCACTCTGTGAACTTGTCACCCACACACTCCCTCAGTGTATTGCTATGGACTTTCCATCAGATCCTCCGCTTGGCCCCATTTACTTGGGGCACGTTCCTCATCTATCAAAACAATATAAGTGACCTCATATACTTAAACACAAAGTTACACACTTATTAGACTAAGACTACATACATACATACATTTGAGACCCCCTCCCGTGTCTCTCGGAGTCCTCCTGATGTTCTAGAGGCACTCATTGGATCCTCCTGGGTCTAAGACCCCAACCCCCTATACCACCTGGTGACCCCACAGATCACCATAATTACCTGGGAGTGGTTGGGCTCCTCATCATCTCACCCCACCCTTGTTACTGGGCAAAAGAGGGGTGGGCTCTTTCCAGAATAGGGGCGGGGCTTACATGGCAGTTGGCTGAATTGCAACAATACCTTAAAGGTCATTGCCTTGCAACAACTCCCCAGACATTAACCCCTGGCATACCTTTAGTAACCCACAGGAGGGTTACATTACCAATTTTGAAAGCAGCAGTATAATGACACACAGGGAAGAAAAGATGAAAAGGGTAATTTTTTGTGTTCCAAATGAAAATCTAATTTTGCTACTAACAAAAAAACGAATACTTAGCAGAAGCTTATAATTAAGAGACAGATTGAGCCACATTGTGGAATGAGGCTAATGATTTTGACTGCATATGGCATACTGTTTGCTTAAGCCTTCAAGTGCCGGTGGGGCCACAGCACCAGGGCCCCTCCTGCACTCATGATCACGTGACCTCTTCTCCAAATCAGTCACGTGATCGCTCTGTCACTGATGACGGAAGGGGAGGAGTCATCCCCCTTTAGTTCATCCTCAGTGTAGATGTGCAGGACTCGAGCTCCCCATGTAAACGGAGCAGACTTGTTTTGATGTAGATACTGTACTACTTTATGCCAGATCCCATGATGTAGTAGCTGCGTCTCAGGGTGCACGAAGGGATGTCAGCCTAAAGATAAGGGATTGTATGCACGGAATCCATGGGTGCGTCGGCATATCTTCCACAGACCACCCCCAAACCCACTTCATTGACACCACTGTCAAATCATACAGTGGTTACACGGCATACAAGGATTCAATGTAATAACGTGCAAATAAACACATTAAGCACAGAACTTCTAAAAAGTTTAAGCTAGGAAACTGTAAATAGTTTCTACCTCTTTAGGATTAGGGGGCAATAACATCACTGTATGGGGTGCAGTGGTTTAATGGAACGTAACGAAGTTTGCAATATTTCTTAGTCATTGTGTTTAAAGGGACAGTCCCTCCATGGACCAACTAAGGGCAGTGGAGTGTTTATCATTTTAATTTTAATTTTTAATGTCTCCATTGTAACTAAACGCCTTTGTGAGTTGTTTGTTAAGATGGAATATAAATAGTTAAATCAACGCTCTTCTTACTGATCCGTTATTAAATTATACTACCATCGTTGGCCAAAAAGTTCCAGGGGGAAGAACAATAATTATCAGATAAGACTAGGGTAAGGCTCTATTTTATACCGTGTTGTAAAATGAGTGCGTAAACCTACTGTAACAGGACAAAGATTCATAACACGGAATGAAACACGGGGAACACTTAATTTGAAACGCCATCAGTTTGCGGATTTTGTCATCAAAATGTCCTAGTACTGGCAAACTTCAGTTAAAAGCGGTAATCTCTGGCCAATTTACTATTCGCACTATCCCGTGGCATTATAATCAGCCTATAAATAAGCCAGGTTTCCGCTGACAGTCAAGACAGCAGAGTTATCCAGAAAGGCGGCCATAATCTGTCTCAACGATCAAGCGCTGTCTTGAAGTCAAACAAAAATGTAAACACCGAATAGCACTTCAACTCTCACATTATTGCGACTTGAAAAGAAATCTGGTTAGTATAATATTAAACTTTAAAACACTTCCATGTCATTAGTAATGAACTGTCCGAAGTTTAAAAAAAAAAACAAGACACAAAACATATTATTCTCAAGATGGCAGTTATACTGTACAATTCAAAAATAGAAATCCGGCACTCGAGTATAGAAAGTTATTCAAATACATGATACATATCTCACTTGAATATAATATATTTAAAATCACAGTAAGGACAAAGAGCAGTGTACAGTATATACTGTATATGAAATCAAGCATAAATAAACAGTATATTAGAATATATACACTCATTGTATAATACGACTGTAGTAAAGTCCTAGTGGCTCACTGTCAAATATTAATACCCTATTATTTTAGCTACTATACTCACATAAATCGATGAGGAAAGTTGCATCTTCGCTGTGGATTGCTGGCAAAATGTGATGACAAGCCGGAGAGTAGATGGCGTATAGCGAGCTCGGCACGTCTGTATAGAGCAATCAATACCTACTATAGTTAACAAAAGAGCAACAGTGCATCCAAGTCATGGCGCCATTTATTCCTGTCTTCTCCCAGTTTCCTCCCCATTACAAGTGTCCCCTGGCATCTGGTGGGCATATTTAGCACACAGTTATCACTGCTCTTTTTTTAACCTTGAAAAAGGCGCATGTTGGGACAAAAAACATTGATGGAATGCTTGTAAGTATGTAAATAAATGTGAAATTCTTCACAAGTCCACTGGAGTGTCGGATTTCTATTTTTAAATTGTACACTAGATCAACCAGATGTGTGGCCTGATGTGCACCCGTGGCAGAATCAACTTTGTTCTACTTGCAATTGGGAGGTCTCCTTTTTTCTATTTGACCAGTCATACTGAAATTGTGGAAACCGTGGAAACCGTGGAAAACGAAACAAAAACCTATTGCAGTGAATAATTAATCACTGCCACCTATTTGTCAAAGTAAATCTACACGTTGGTGTTGTACAGTTAGTTTGTGAAGTAGAGAAAAAGCGCCCTTCATCACGCAGACATCGCGAGATTTCCAGCCGAGGAGGAGGAGATCTGCAAACACAGACGTCGGAAGCAGACGGCGTCTCTTGGAGTTGATCCTGCGGTTACCAGTTCCTCTATTATAGTTCAAGACTAGGATTTTATCCTGACATGCCCATTTTTATCTTTGATTTCGTAAGTAGGATCTGTGCTTACGTTGTGTGTCATTAATACATACATACATACTTCACCATATTTGGCTATCTTCTCATTTATAGATCCCACTCAATCCAGGATTCTACAGATTGGACTTTCATTGCACTGCATCTCTAGTAGTGTTTAGTAATTTAAACATTGATGTCAGTGGTTTGCGTCTTTTGTTTTTTTTCTCCCCTAGAGATAGATATATATATATATATATATATATATATATATATATATATATAAAGCAGAAAGTAGCCGTGTTAGTCCAGTTGCGATAGTGCAGAATAAATGAGTTCTTCAGTATTAGGTGATACCTTTTTTATTGGACTAACAATTTATGTCATAGGACAAGCTTTCGAGAGTTCTCCTCTCTTCTTCAGGTCAAGCAATACTGATTTACACAGGAATCAATGCTAAAACAGTGTAGAGAAAAAAAAAAAAAAACAGATATTTACTGTAGATAAGGTCGGGTGTTAAGTGTTTGAAGCCAAGGGACAGTGTCAAAGAAAGGTGGGGAAGGGATGCTGGGGGGGGGGGGGGGGGGAGAGAAAGTGTGGATAAGAATAGAGGCAAGCAGGATAATTACAGACAATTTTGGTAGGGTGTGAGAAAACCCATGTCCACATTAAGTCCCTTGGTTTTGGTGTCAAAGAGTCTTATCATTCTGAGCTCAAATGTTTTCCGTTCTTGGGTGCTTTTAAACATTCCATTGAGGATTTTGATTTTTAAAAATCAAAATCCTCAATGGAATGTTTAAAAGCACCCAAGAACGGAAAACATTTGAGCTCAGAATGATAAGACTCTTTGACACCAAAACCAAGGGACTTAATGTGGACATGGGTTTTCTCACACCCTACCAAAATTGTCTGTAATTATCCTGCTTGCCTCTATTCTTATCCACACTTTCTCTCCCCCCCCCCCCCCCCCAGCATCCCTTCCCCACCTTTCTTTGACACTGTCCCTTGGCTTCAAACACTTAACACCCGACCTTATCTACAGTAAATATCTGTTTTTTTTTTTTTTCTCTACACTGTTTTAGCATTGATTCCTGTGTAAATCAGTATTGCTTGACCTGAAGAAGAGAGGAGAACTCTCGAAAGCTTGTCCTATGACATAAATTGTTAGTCCAATAAAAAAGGTATCACCTAATACTGAAGAACTCATTTATTCTGCACTATATATATATATATATATATATATATATATATATATATATATATATATATATATATATAGATAGCTCTCTCTCTCTAATAAAATACAGCAAGGTGATATCCAGCACAGATGACTATTATAAAATAGTATAAATTTGCAATTGATAAAAAAATGTAAAAAATGTTGGTGGTTAGGAACTAATGATTGGGACTAGTACCCTGTTATTGTGGCTACTAATTTTGAGTGAAAATTGTGTAAAAAATAAAATATTGTGTGTGAAAAAGTGTGTGTGTTATATTGGGAAAATCAATAATATGATTTAATGATATGTGTATATAATATAATAAATGGACCAAAAGAAATAGGTGTGAAAAGCATAAAAATTGCAAAAATAGAAAAATAGAAAAAATACTAAAAAATATTGTAGTATAATATTAAAAATACAAATGGAAAAATAAAAATTAATAAAAAAAACCAAAAAAAAAACCAATACTTAATAGGATTCCCTTGGTCCCGGAGCTGTAAGAAGCAAACGGTGGCCGCAGTCAACAGAGGTGTTCCGGTTTTGAAGGTTTAAAACCCTTTCCAGCAAACATAGCAGCAGCAACACCAATTTGCAAAGACTCCCACCGCATCCAAAACGGAGGACGACGGTGAAACCTCACGTTCATCTGGTGCATGGGCTGGTCCCATATCATGCCTTTTATATTCTGACAAAGTGTGAGTGTGCATTTGTCTTGTCCATGGATTATTAAACCTTATTATCTGATTTTATACAAGGATCGGGCGCTTTTTTCTATATATATATATATATATATATATATATATATATATATATATATATATATACACAACTGTATGATCATCTGCATGTCTTAGGCAGGTCTGCAACCCCACCTTTCACCATTATCACCCAGCATACAGCACTTCCACTGCCGCAAGGGATTCTGGGAAATGACATGCAAATGAGCACACAGTGCCACTTTTTGCCTCAAAAACCATTTTTAACATGGTTCCCTATAGGCTTAAGCTTGCTGCATGGTCACAGCTTTGAGCACAGCCAGGGTTAAGGTGCATACCCAGAAAATCACCCACAGACAGCTTTTTTTTTTTTGTAGCCCGGGTGGTGAAAAAAAGTGATCCACCTCTGAATTCGTGCTCGTGGTCAGAGACCAGGTGCGCTCCACATGTGACAGTCTTCTCCGGAGAGTAGGCTAGTCCGTGCCAAGACAGTCCTCTTCGGCCGAAGCCAGCAAGAGTCCTGCTGTTACATGACGTCTTCCTCCGAAGAGTCCGACGTCCTTCTCGTTCCCTCCCCGTGCAGTAGGCGCAGCAGGAGGGTCCAAGTCTTTAGGGTTTTCAGCACCCACCGTAGTCTTTTCCCAAGGAGGGGTGACCACCGACCAGCACTTAGTCTTCTTGCTCTCCGAAGAAAGAAGGGTGACTATAACCCGACACCAACGAAACATCAAAAATCCATAGTGCAAGTGCTCCTGTGCGCTGTGTGATGCAGTGCAGAAAGTGCTCTGACAGACGACACAAAAAAGTGTGCACAAGTGCACGCCCGGCCCTTTGCAAGGCCAGGCGGTGACAAAAATAATGGCGAACCTCTCAGCGGAAGGCAATAAGAGGTGCCAGTGCGGGAAAAATAGGGGTGCGAATAATCAGTGCTCGTGCCAAGTGCTCTTGAAGTGGAGGTTGCAAATCCTCAACCTCCACAACCCTAAGGTGCAGCAAGTGGTACTGCCCCAGGTTAACCACTCCTAGGGTGCAGAAAAAATAGGCCCGGGCTACTTTGCATCCGCATTCTCAGGCCATGACCAGAGGACTAGGTGTAGTCTGGAGAATCTGTCCTTCACAGGACAGACACTACACTTGATCTTAGCCAAAAGGGAGAGGGAGAGAGGAAGAGAGGGAGAGAGGGAGAGAGGGAGAGAGGGAGAGAGGGAGAGAGGGAGAGAGGGAGAGAGGGAGAGAGGGAGAGAGGGAGAGAGGGAGAGAGGGAGAGAGGGAGAGAGAGAGAGAGAGAGAGAGAGAGAGAGAGAGAGAGAGAGAGAGAGAGAGAGAGAGAGAGAGATCTATATTATAGCAAACTTGCCTGAAGTACAAGTTGCAAAATACTGTTTTGTTTTGTATCAAGAATCTATTTCTTTTTATATCACTTCAAAAAACACAAATAATATATATGAATTCGAAGATGGGGGCTGCACTGTTGCGGTTGAAACTTCTGGCAGATCTAAATTAGGGTAGCAGAAAGGTAACCGCAAAGGGTCATCAGAATCGGTCAAGGCGTTTGGCATGGGGAGAGAGAGCACACGAACAAAACCACAAACGCACAACCAAAGATGTCACAAAGTCTAGTTTAAGTCTTCACTTTGCTCGCTATACTCCTTTGCTAATCCAATTATAAATATAGCAGTCCAGAAGAAAGCCCAAACATTTACATTTATGACCAGAAACGAAGAAGTACTTTTCTTTTTGGCAATTGGATCTTCTTAAGGAAGCCTATTACTTTGATACAAAATGTAAAGTAACAATTCTTCCTCTTTAGCCCCCACAGCCCTTTTTTTTTTTTTTTAACCGAAAGGGAGCCCTAGTTTCCCGAAGCAGAAACTCATTTTCAGCTGCAAGACCCCCTGGGTTCCTGAGATACACACCAGTTCCGGAATTACTTCCTGGTTTCACACTGGGTTTTACATGGCTAAAAATAGGAAGCCACAATCTGTAGCCTCATTTATTTTTTTGACAGTTAAATAACACATTAAATTATACACAATTATTTTGTTAGACAGGAAAAGCCAGAAGGAAGCTGTAAGTCGTACACCGAGCCCGAAACAGTGGTAAGGTAGATATACACTTGAGCTCTGGTGGTAGCGAGTTCCAGACATCTGAATCTGCACACGAGAAGGCCCGTCCACCCAGCGTACGCTGCAGTACCCTTGGCACAGAGAGGCGAAACACCCCCTGAGGACCTGAGATCATAGCCAGTATCCCTCTGCAGCTTCAAGAGAGACTGCAGATAGACAGGCCCTTGGCCCTGCAAGGTTTTAAAGGCCATGAAGGCCAACTTGAACCAACACGGAAGATCACTGGAAGCCAGTGCAGAGCGCGCAAGTTGGGAGTAATAAGGAGCGAGTAATATGCTCAAAGCGAGAAATATGTCTCAGTGGTATTCTGCACAGGCTGGAGTCTCCGCACCAGGCACACCAGTAGTGTTGAATATAAGGCATTCCCATAGCCCAACCACGTAGACACAAAGGCTTGGACCCATGACTCAAGTTTCATAGGCGACAGGAGTGGATGCACGCTCCGAAGAAGCCAAAAGAGAAAAACACGAGACAGACAACAACTGAGGCCACTTGGGCTCGCATGGTTACACTATGGTCAAAGAAGATGCCAAAGTTACAACCCTGGAACATGGGCAGCGGCTGTATACCATTGATTAGTGGCAGCTCGCAAACCCACCTGTCCCATACTCTGGCGCCTTGCCAAACCCATAATCATTAGTTCAGTCTCGTCAGGATTGAGCTTCAGCCAATTCATCTCCATCCATTCCGCCACCTCGTCTAGACACGCTGTCAGTGTGGCACAAAGCTGTCCCTGGGCTGCCCTGGAAAGAAACATAGATCTGGGTGTCATCAGACTGGTGGCACTTCAGACCACGCTTCCGGATGATATTGCCCTTGCATATTGTCTTACATACACGTTGAACTTGGGCAGTGGCAGCCCTAACCCTTGAGGGACCCCAAAGGGAACAGGTCCCACCGGTGACACATGGGATGACATCCCTGACCTTACATCTGCTGTACAGACCAAAGTTCCTGATATTTCCTCCCAAACCTGCCCTACTTCCTCCTTGGAAGAACCATCATACACCCAGTACCACAAGCACGCTGCCTAGGCATCACATTTGACTCTTCTCATTAAAAATGTAGCTAAAACCTGTTGTTATTTCCCTACGCAAAATTACAAAGGTACGCCCTTTCCTCTGTTGCCTTACTGCTAAAACTCTGACACTCTCATTCTCTCCCTTCTCGACTACTGTAATCTCCTGCTGTCCGGCCTTCCTGCTTCTCACCTGTCTCTCTTACAATCTAGGTAGAAGTGCTCTACTTTTTTTCTTCTACCTGGATAACTAATCACCAGCAGCACACCTATCCAGACCAAGGAGGTGACTGTGAGTACTATATTTTCATGCTAAGTGGACATTCCCAATTAAACAGAGTGGGTTGTTATTCCACTTGCCCCCTGGTTTTCAGGGATTATTTGTCATATAAATTGCCATATAGAAATACTCATTCTCAGTGCTGAATATTGATTCACCTTGCCTATGGTTCTGGTTTTAATCTATTACGACCAGCCTTGTACTAGAGCACTCTTACCATGTTTCATCTCCTACAATCTATCCTAAACACTGCGGCCAGAATCACTTTACTCTTTCCTAAATCTGTCTCAGTGTCTCCCCTGGTTGACTATCAAATCCCGTATGACACACTCAAGTCTCGTCCTCACTTTTAAGGCTTTACACTCTTCTGCCCCTCCTTACATCTCAGCCCTAATTTCTTGCTATACACCATCCCGACTCTTGCCTTCTGCTCAAGGATATCTTCTCTCTACCCCTTTTGTGCCTATAGCCCTCTCCCGCCTTAAACCTCTCTCACGGACTGCCTCACACCTCAGGAATGCCCTTCCCCTCAATATCCGACTAGCATCCGTTCTATCCACCTTTAAGCCCCATCTTAAACCCCACCTCCTTAACTAAGCATATGGGTAGCTCCGTGGCTGATACCAACTACACACTTCATACATCGACCCTGGCCCCTTGCATACGCACTTACCAAAACACCTTCCTACTGTCTCTGTATGTTTTTCCTACTTACCAGTTAGATTGTAAGCTCTTCGGGGCATGGACACCTTGTCCTAAATGTTACGTTTATGTCTGAAGTGCTTATTCCCATTATGTGCTATTTGTATTACTGGTTATTTACATGATTGTCACGTGTATTACTGCTGTGAAGCGCTATGTACATTAATGGTGCTATATAAATATATATATATATATATATATATATATATATATATACATGGGACAGCATAACCACCTGCTGGGTCCGGCCCTGCAGGAACGAGGCAACCCATTGTAATGCGGTTCCACCGATACCAGCTAAGTACTTCAGGCAGCAGCACCCCATGATCAATTGTGCCGAAGGCCACTGAGAGGTCTAACATTACAAGGGTAAAAATACAGCCCTTGTCCATGAACATCAATTGATGATGTGGCGGCTTCCTATTGGCCAATGTGACGCAGGAAATTTAAACCACCATTTTGTTTCCACTGGGAGGACTGAAACGTTGGTACTTTCACCAGTAAGTAACTTGGGAAGCAGGGGGCTTCTAGAGCTGGAAAAAAAAAAACCTTTAGCACTTTATATCCGCTAAGTTTGTGGTGGTGTTATCCTTTTTACTCACAAGCTCAGCATTACCTGAAGGAAACAAAAAAAAAAAGCTTCATATGTTTGTGGTAGAAACTGGAGCAAGAGAGACATATTGTGGTGAAAAAATATACCATCATCATACATGGCCCTCTCTCATTTATTAAGGTTTTCTATCATCCTCATCAACGTGAGATGGTAAACAGCTGCTTATAGTGTATATTTCTTTTCAGCAAAATACCGTGTAACCACTGGCTAAAGTACAAGGGAGAAGAACAAAGCCCTGACCCTACTCTCCTGCTTTCATTACTTTCTTTATAATAAGAATATATTAATTTGTTCCATGCCCGGAGGCAAGTGTGCATTTTAATTTAAGCAGGACTGAAAGTGTCTGTTTGAGATGCAGAATTGAAGACTGCCTGTTCTGGAGGAAAGCTGTGCATTTGAATGAGCGCACATGCTAATTACCAGACTGATTATGTAATATTATTATCCATTGCACGGGCTCACGATTTTTCCTCATGGACTGTTTTAGTGAACCATCAAAGGATATGCTTCTTTTGTCTCTATTCATTACCGTAATCTTTTGTATGTTGTGACACCTTTCACTGGAAAAATTAAAATGACGCCAATGTTGCTACATTTTGCGATCATCTGTGAACAAACTAAATTATAGTAAACGTGCAGATGCTGTGCGACACAGATTAAAGAGACACTTTACATACTGGCAGATTTCATTTTCTTTCCATGTCTTTACACATTGAGAGGTAGAACGGCACCTTTACACCTCTCAAACGCATAATGTAAAGATCTTCAGTGGCCTCTTGAAATGGAAAGCAAGCAGCGATTGGGTTCTCTGCTGATCGGGGGGGGTTCACAGGGAGACTAATAGGCTACTGTCCTCTCACAATCTGTATATAAACGTCGACTGGACACATCTGACTAATAATAATAATAATAACTAATAATCAGAAGTTATCTCATAACAGCACCAGAATTGGCACCGGAAAGAATGTTCGTTATAGACTAATTTGGTAACCACTGCATAAAGATAGGATGAGAAACACCAGTGGTATATAAGGTCTTTCAAAGTGATACAAATGTGTGTGTGGGTTCGGAGCCTTGGACTGTTGCGTTATAGAAGAGAACAGAAGAAAAAAATAACAAGCGGAATATTTTGTCAAATACAGTTATTTGTAGAGTTACACTACAACGCTAAAATTACGAGAATAAATGATAATACACATGCATTTGTAAGAGGTACGGGACGTCGCACTACTTTCTTTTGTGGGTTCAGAACAAAACAAAGTTACCTCAAAACAACAATCTTTAATCTAGCGCACAGCTAGCGATCAAGTAGTTAATCTAGCGCACAGCTAGCGATCAGGTAGTTTATCTAGCGTACAGCTAGCGATCAAGTAGTTAATCTAGCGCACATCTAGCGATCAGGTAGTTAATCTAGCGCACAGCTAGCGATCAGGTAGTTAATCTAGCGCACAGCTAGCGATCAGGTAGTTGCACTTCTGCACCTTTAGTTTGTTGTATTAAAATCAGCAAAATCCTAATGATGCAGCAGTAAAGAAGCCAGAGAGCACTCATATTTATAATTTCTACAAGGGATTACTTGAGAATTTCAGTGTACAGTATGTAGGTCTATATTATTATGTACAAATGTACATCTTCTGAAGATAAAATGCTGTTTGCCAGCCAACCCTCCTCCCCCCCCTCCCCCAAAGAGGATTCACAGAAACATATCAAGTCCAAAACTTTCCAATGCCTCCTATTTCCTTTCCCCAGAATATAAACGTTTCAGAATGAGCCGAATGCCATGTATTTGAACAGTAAGTACAGTAAATATACAGCATTAGAGTCAGTGCCTGGCTATTAGCTTGTGTGACATTATTTCTCTAGGTAAATACTTTTTTTTGTCAGCTACCGATTATGCTAAAAGCCGTCAACTGCTGCAAATAATAAGAAATGGATAAGTATTACTTCCAGGGGCTCTTACATACAGGATGTATTAGAAAAGTTACAGTGGAAGCCGATTCATGGCTATAATAGTAAGAACAGTTTACTTTGGTCTCTATACAACCAGACAAGCATGCGATGCATTGCTCTGCAGTGTAATCTTCATTGGTCTGCTCACATGGACAGCGACTCCCTTACCTCTTTTGCCAGCGTCAAATGAAGCCGCTGGGTCATGTGACGTCACCCCGCAATGTCATTTGATGCCGTGTTGCCATGGTGACGAATCACACCAAACCTCCGAATCCCAGTAAGTGCAGTTGCAGGGGCCTCACGCGATCCCTCCGGCATTTAATTTAAAATACCTTGGGGAAGACCACAAGGCATCTGCAACCGCCCCCCCCCCCCCCCCGAAAAATCTTGTGCCCAGCAGTTTGCGCACCCCTGGGCTGGAGTAAACACCTGATAGGTAGTAACGCATCAATTAAGAGGCCCCAATGAGACCAAACCAGCCAATTGTTTGGTGCAAGTGTGATTCCGTTTGTTTAACCCCTCGAGTGTCCTAACAAGTACCCAGATCATGACGGCCGGCGCTGTCGGGATCCTATGACGTTGAGGGTATGTCATGCTAGAAAAGCGAATTTTCTTGGCAGAGATTGCGTTCCCAGCCGCAGTGTAATTGGGAACACGTTCAGCAGGAAAGGGGGGTGTTTTCCACTTCTGTTGACGTCCGAGGGGCCCTGCTCAGGACCACGTGAACACTACGCCAAGCGATGATGTGTCCGAGATCCGGAAGATGGGTAGCGCTCAGCTGCAGCTTGTCTTCTGGGACCCCAAAGGGTTAAGGAAGGAAATGACACGATGTTAAGGTTTTAAATGTTTGCTTTTTGCAAGCTCCTAGTCCTTGCACTTTTAAATGATCCCATCCCTTCAATGCGTGGAATCATATGGCTATTTTAGATAGTCTGACCTTAAGAGTAATTAAAAAAAAAAAAAGCCCTGCTAAGTGCTTCCCAGATGCAAAATTATCGCGGCTTTGCAACCGTAGACCAGTTTTTACATTCAGTATGCTTCGGCATTACAAACGTTTGACTAACATTTTAAGCAAGTATCAAAAAAGCTGTGTGCAGCATGTGGGTATCAGTACTAGAGACTAAAGCAGTCCGTTCTGCAGCGATAGCACAAAGCTCCACATGATCGTGGCAATAGGTCCCTTGATATCTTCTTTGGTTTGGATATTTTCATTGAGTACCTCCTAGAGTGAAATATGGGATTCATTTTGGAGGGACGTATAAGTGCTTCTTAAACCTCTCCCCTGGGTTCACTGGCCACTCCGAGTTTCCGGAATAAGGCCGGGTCCATGGTCAAAAAGACAGCGCTGACCCGCGCTGAGCCAGCACTGACCCGCGCTGAGCCAGCACACTTACCCCCCGCATCAGATATGAGTGCGGCTTTAGAAGGCGCTTCCGCAGGCGTGCGGAATTGCAGGAGACAGCTCCATTTAACATTTGCGTGCTGGGGGAAGCAGAGGGCCGGCACGTGACGGCAAACAGCCAATGGCACCTCGTCACGTCGGCGCCGTGACGTGCTAGCTCCGCCTCACCTCCCACCCAATTCCCACCACCTCTCAAGTGCGCTCGCTGCCTCGCCTGCCAGGACACCTAAAAGCTCCTGCTTGAGCAGGCGGGTCTGAGCAACAGCGCGGCTGGAGGCATCATGTCCGAGGCCTAAGCAATGCTCTTGCACACAGGTGAATGCACCATATTTGCACATAAATATAATGTCAAGTGATTGCCGCTGAAACCTGGTTTGGAAAAAGGCCATGGAGGAGAGGAGTGAGAACCATTGTGTTGGAGAAGTTACTGGAGCCCACAGCGCTACTCATACACTGGCGACACACTTTATTCGAGCTCGGCTAGTCCCACGAATTCGGTTATACCCGGGTGTATTGAGGTTTGTGAGTTTTCTGCCCGAGTGCATTGGGTTATTTTCCAGGCAGGGATTGAAGCATTTTATTCCCGCTGGCTGCAATACTGCACAGTATATATATATATACTGCATTACAATTCATGAATTTATGCCATCTGGTAGACACGCGAAGCATTGCAGCCTATTAAATCCTAATCATTATCATTTAACAGATCAGCCTCCCGTCAGCCAGGCATGAACCCAGGCTGGGAAGGCAAACGCAACGGGGCTTGTCAGAGGTGAGGAGCGGCGCATTCCAGGTATCTGCCATGTACATACTGGGTATTTGCTCGAATAAAGTGTGTCGGTGCAGTATGCTTTGTTAAAGAGGTGTGTTTTAAGATGGGTCTTAAAGATGGAGAAAGAGGATACCAGTTGGATATTGAGGGGAAGGGCATTCCAGAGGTGTGGAGAAGTGAGGAAGGTTTAAGGCGAGAGAGGGCTTTAGATACAAAAGGGGTAGACAGAAGACATCCTTGAGCAGAAAGCAAGAGTCGGGTTGGTGTATAGCGAGAAATTAGGGCTGAGATGTCAGGAGGAGCAGAAGAATGTATGGCAGGCCTGCACAACTCGTAACGTGAGAAGGGCCGAACTGCTCCAATGAAAAAAAAATTGGGCCGCACGGGTAAAATCATCCTCATCATCATCATCATCATCTCTCCTCCAGCACCTCTCATACTCATCATCCTTATATCTCCCCCAGCACCCCTCACTATCAACCTTTGTGATACTCCCTATCTATCTCTCGTACCCCCATCTCTCCCCCTCACCCACACACAATACCCCCCTGCATCTCACATCACTCTCCCCCCCCTGCACCTCACATCACTCTCACTCTCCCCCCCTGCACCTCACATCACTCTCCCCCCCCTGCACCTCACATCACTCTCCCCCCCCTGCACCTCACATCAACCCCCCAGCACGTCACATCAAGCCCCCAGGCCCCAGCACCTCACATTAACCCCCAGCACCTCACATCAAGCCCCCAGGCCCAACACCTCACATTAACCCCCCAGCACCTCACATCAAGCCCCCAGCACCTCACATCAAGCCCCCCTGCACTTCAAACCCTCCCTTCCCCTCCCCTCCCTTGCAGTGGAGGAGGTGACGGCAGAGCAGGCAGGAGTGCACGCACTCTCTAGCAAGCAACAGGCAGGAAAGGAAGTGCCTCAATGCTACAGCGCTGCTACTCTGCGAGGGGGAGAGCGGGCTCACGGGGGAGGGTGACAGCGGGCTCGTGGGGGGGCGCGGGAGAGTGGACTCGGGAGGGGGAGAGCAGAAAGCCGCCGCAAGCCGCACAGTGAGTGCAGTGAGTGCAGTGAGTGCAGGCGGGCCGCATGCGGCCCGTGGGCCGCGTGTTGTGCAGGCCTGATGTAAAGCCTTAAAAGAGAAGAGGAGAATTTTGTAAGTAATATTGGATTTGATAGGAAGCCAGGAGAATGATTTCAGCAGGTGAGAGATTTAGGAGCGAGAGAAGTGATTCTAGCAGCAGCGTTTAGGATAGATTGTAGGAGAGACCAGCGAGAGGCAGGAAGGCCGGACAGTAGAAGCTTACAATAGTCTAGAAGGGAAATAGTGAGGGCCTGCATTAGAGTTTTAGCAGTAGAACAACAGAGGACAGAGCTTATCTTTGCAGTGATACCGAGGAAAAAATGACAGGTTTTAGCTCCATTATATATGTGAGAGGAGAATGTGAGGGAGGAGTCAAATGGGACACCCAGGCACCGTGCTTGTTCCCTTTTGTAAACAGTATATTTTTGATATTTACCCCTGGTGCGCTTCTTTTCTCTCTTTGGTATCTCAACTTGGCTATAAGAAGAGAGAATACCGCACTGAAAGTCATATGTAAAGGTGATGCAAAAGAAAACACTACAAGTACAGACACGGTGGAGAATAAAGTGGGGAGGATATTTAATAAATGGTCATGATGCCAAAAAGTAAAGTCTTGCTTACTTACTTTCAACCTGGACCATAGTAGCTATTGATCATCTCATTATGCTAATCCAGTAAGAATGGTACATCTAAGCCAGAATGAATTGCTGCTTGTTATCAAATCTAAAAGTTAAATTAAAGCAGAATCCTTTTTGCATAATAGGACACTTAGAGCTCTTTTAATAGCATTAATGTCTCTCTAACAGAGATATCAGAACAATTACAAATGGGCATGCTCAAACAGTGGCCGGGCATCCTCATGTGAAATAAATTAGAGCATGAATTCAGCAAAATAGAACTGATTCAACGATACGCCTGAAGGAGTTTCCTCTTTGGAAGAAAGGAGATTGTCACACAAAGATTTCCTTCACATTTAATAGGCTCAGTAGATAATACAGGTGTAGCACAGCCTTTGTCCGTTGTGTTAACTGGACACGATCTTCAAAGCGCTTTTCGCTGAGGAACATACTTAACACAAACTGAACTACAGTAATTATACTGTCCCTAAAAACACAATAAAAACAGTCCCAGCCCATCAGAAATATCAGATTTCTTATTAAACTTGTATCTGTATAGATACAGGTTAAATATTTATTCCATTCTATGGAATTGAAGCAGCAGTTCCCCCCCATTCAACTCATTTTGCCCTTCTCCACTAAAGAGCTTCCAGAGTCCTCGGTTTATTTTGATCATTTATAGATCAAATTTTTTATGTTGTGTTATGTTCTGGATTTTAAATAATAAAAAGAAAAAATAATAATCTGTCAGTGGAAAATAAATGTCATCCAAGCTTTCAATCGGAAACCCACAGAAAATATGATTTACTTCTTAAAGCACAACCTCCCCATGCCAACATCTACACGCCAAACATCTCAACTAACCCCACATTCCCGGGACAGTTGGATCTGATGCGTGTGTTCATTTATTATTTTAACCATTTTACTGGCGGCAAAAGGGACCAAGCTCACATCCCTGATCAAATCTGGGATTTGTAATATTTTCTTTATTTCTACTTGCCCAACGTCTGCCATTTCCAACATACTTTTAGGATTTGAGTTAAAAAACACATTGTAACAAACCGTCTGAAGCTTTGTCATTAGTTGGCATGAATATGACAGTTATACCAACTAGTACATGAAAATAAAAATGCCACACATGGTAGGTAACAAATAAAAGCAAAAATGCATGTTTTAGTGATTGAGAAAAAAAAAGAACCCATCAGTGCCAGAGTGGTCAGCAGGGCACTGAAGAGGAATGTTTATGGTAAAGATGGGATTAACAAACCATGGCCTAATTCAACCATGATTGTAACTTGAAGCTTTATATTTTTAAAGCCTATTACATAGGTCAACCAATAATTGCAGCTCATGATAACACCTCTTAACCTCTCAAAATACCAATACAGAAACTCATTTGTGAGGAAAGTCTCTTTCCTATTGGCTACCTGTATGCCAAGTCAACAACATGCAAAATCAACATGGTAAACCTGGCCATTGTCTCTTTTAAAGCTCTCCAAGTACAAAGGAACATAAGTAGAGATCAACCGAGTTGAACCTCCCCTATAAACCCACTGTCAATCCAATCAAAAACCAACAATAACTTTAGTTCGTATTGCGTTTTTTTCTCCTTAAGGTGCTCAAAGTGCTTCACAATTACAATATAGTGCGCAGTCCGCAGAACATAGGATTTTTTTTTACAGAGTCCCTGCCCGTAGAGTTTACAATCTAGGTTTTTGGTGCCTGAGGCACAGCGAGATAAAGTGACTTGCCCAAGGTCACAAGGAGCTGACACCAGGAATTCAACCAGGTTTTCCTGATTCAAACAGTGTCGTTGTTTACAATGTCGGTGTCTTTACTCACTGAGCCAATGGATTTGCAGGCCTTTCCGCCACCGGAAAGGTTGAACAATCCGCTCATTTCTTAGCTTGTGGTTCATCAAAATACATTTTAAATTCGACTGCCCCGAAGTCAAATTTCACATGAAGCCCTCAATACAATGTGTCAGATAGACTCATTATTTCTGGCAGTTCACTGTACAAAATAATAGTCTTTTTACTCATTCCTATTCATAACCTTTCAGTTCCAGGAATAATATTGGTAGGAAACAGGACTTGTGGAATGAAAACTGGGGATCTCATTTACTGCTTTTTGAGCAATTACTTGCTCAGCATTTAGAGGTCAGCACACAAGCCAAAAACAACATCAGAAATATTAAAAGCAGTTTTACATATATATATATATATATATATATATATATATATATATACACACATACACATACAGCAGGGCCCCGCTTCTCGGCGATCCGCTGATACGGCGGCACCGAGAAGGGGGCCGCCATGTTGAATTTTAAATCGCGCATGCGCAGAACGGGCGGCCCGGCACGCATGCGCAGACCGCAGGTTGCGCGCACAGACCTCAGGTTACGCGCGCAGCGTATAGGTCACACATGCGCAGAACGGCAAAAATGCCGGTTTGCGCATGCGCAGCACTGAAAATCGCCGGATCCGCTTTCAGGCGATTTTCACTATACAGCAGGCCTCTGGAACAGAACCCGTCGTATAACCGGGGCCCTGCTGTATATTATTTATTACTATCTATATATCTATATATCTTATCCTATGGCTAACGTGAGCCAGGTTACATTTAGTTAGCGCCGGGATAGCACTTATCCCGATGTTAGCTGGCTAACGCTGCGTTTGCTGGATAATTCCGCGTTTGCTGGATAATTCCACGTTAGCCATGTGCAAACGGGCAGCCTAACAGACGCTCTATATGGAGGACATCATTGCTTAATGTTATCATCCTTTGAAGACACACCTTTAGTGTTAAAGGGATAGTAACTTAAGTTAACGCCAGGTTAAGTGACAAAGCTTTGTGGATCTGGGTCTCAGACTGGAATACGAATATATTTCAACAAATAAAGTATCACGCAGTCTATGTTGGTGGTAGTAATGTGAAAACTCCCATTGACTTTAATAGGCGTTTCTCGTCGATAATGCCCCAACCGGCACGCTCCGGTAGGCACCTGTGGGGGTGCGTGCTGGAGGCTGATGGAAGAGAGCCCTACAGGGGAGCCTGTGCCCCTTGACTCACCGGTCTGAGTACAGCAACACCTCCCCCATGTCGATTGCCCTGTGCATAAAATTGGCCATTTTAAAACCACATGTGAATGCACTTATCTGTTGGATGGAAAGAATCTGGTATATAGAAAAGTGTTGGTTATACCCAAAATATTGAGTGACTGGGGTACCTAGAGTACAGGTTTGCGAAACACCGCATTGCAACTTTGTTGAGTGCAACATGAAGATGTATTCCCAAACCCCATATGTACCAAAACAATAAACAAAACAAAGCCTGGGAATCGAACACCCAACAGAAAACTGCCAGGTTTTATCTCAATCACATCCGAGTCTGAAATTATGAGCATCTCAAAAAGGAAACCTACAATTACCATGATTGCTCACAGACTTAATAATGTATCCCCAAACCACACGGAATTACTCAGTTGAGAGTTACTTATCTTAAATGTCACGTACTTTCCAATACTGAATGTACTTTGAGTACAAACATCCTTTATACCATCTAATGTCTTGTTATGTCTAATTGCTAGGTTCTATCATAGCAGCACAATGCACACTTCTGTAACCTGCAGCATTGGCAGACTTATGATTTGGACTGGTTAATTTACTCTGTCCGTCGTCATTTTTATTCTGTCTACTGTTTTATCAATACGATAAAAAATGAAGTGTATATTATAAAATAACTTCAGTCATCTTAACGGCGGAGACTCAAACTGACAAGTAAATCTAATATTTCACATTGAAGCTCCTCAAGCTTTGGGGAATGAGCAGAATTAATGTGAACATGATCCAAGGTCAACTCACAGCGGCAGAAGGAAATTCCTCAAACTTGTTAATACTTTAAGATGCAGCATTAAAAAGTGACAGCGAAGCGGTTATAGGACACCCACAGATAAAATAAACAGCAGTATTGATAATGGCGACCCCACAAGGATTAATTGGTCGTTACATATAATTCAGGTACAGGGTATGGCCCCTTTAAAATTGGAGATGCAATATATAAAAAAAACTAACAATGTTTTAATAGCTTCCCCCCCTTTACCATAAAACTAAAGTCGGAACACCACAATAATAAATAATCATGGAACATGCCAACTATCCTCATATATACATATACTGTATAACAAATATTCCTGTATGTAAAAGGATTTAATAAAACGTTCCAAACGGTTGGTCCATCCATCGTGTACATGCTTTAGGTAACTGTGTGGCATTTCCCATTCCTAAAGTAAAGAGCCTTGACATACAGCCGTAGTAATACTCACTGGTTTCGGTGCCGCACGAACCCAAGTTTAAATCCCCGGCATTTATTTGCCATTTGCAGCACCGCTACCATTACCAAGTATCAGAACCATACAGTACTTCTTCAGCCCATTATAAATGCCTCTTATGTCCCTAGTACACGTCCCACAATCTAGCAATCATTGCACACATAATGATAATACCGAAAACAATACGTTTGGCTACATCAGGTGATGGAATATATTGCTGTCACTTGGTGTGTCACAGAAAGCAAAGCCAAATTTAAAAAAAAAAACATTGATACTGTAATTTATTTATAATTCCATTAAAACAAACAAAAAAAAAAACCTTGGGGTAAAAAAGTTGCATTATAATATGAACTTGGCTCTCCTGCTTTATTTATGACACCCTTGTTAGCCAGGTAAAGTTCCAGGCAAGAATAAATGTAGACCGCATATAGTTACGCTTATAGTGCCGGCGATGGCGACGCGACGGTCAGGCGACAGTCGCTGGAAAATCAAACAGAGATGACATCCAGCGATCGCGACCAATCCATCGCGCTTACTATAAGCGCACGCGACGGCGGCAATGCATTTGTTTTGCCGCGACGGCGCTATCGCCAGCACAATAAGCGCAGCCTAAGACTTATTAAAGCTGCAGTTCAAGCAATATCCTACGTGTGGTTTTATTTATTTTTTAATAAATCATTTCTGTACTATGAGAAAATACTTGTAGAATAATAATTTTTTAATAACTCTAAATTACATTTTTAATGTAACACTTTTTTTTCTATAGCAACCATTTACAAAGTCACATCCCCTTCCTCTTCTGAAACAGGCTCTGGGACACCTCTTTTTGAGCCCTGCCCTCTCTCTAGCAGTGCACCAATTGTATCTAGTGACTGCCTAGTCACATGCTCTTCCCCATAAAGCTTTGCATCTTTGGTCCTCTTCTGCTGCACTGACAGCCATTTAGTGAACCCCCGAGCCGAATCTTTGCCGATTGATCACAGGAGAACAGTTTGATCAGCAATTTAGCTAATTAATATGTGCATCAATACAATCCACACAATAAGTAACAGGGGGAAAAATTACAGCCGTTAGCTTGGACCGCAGCTTTAAAATCACCAAAACTATTTTATTTTTAAGAAGTATCATAGATTAATTTTTTTTAGAGTCATTCACTACTCTCTCTCCATTATATGAACACATGAAACTTACATGAGTCTGGTTATTGTTTCGATTCTTGGGGTCTCACAAACCAATAACTGAAGTCTATTTATCAAGATCTACAGCATGTGTTAAGAACTGTATTTCCAGCCAAAACAATTACCTAAGGAAAGACAAAAATAACTAACCTCCCTCCCCCGCCAGCAGATGTCTGCCATGCAGCATGTAAAATAGGGATAGCCAACTCCAGTCCTCATGGGCTTCTAACAGGACAGGCTGTCAGGATATCCCTGCTTCAGCACAGGTGGCTCAATCGTGACTCAGTCAAAGACTGAGCCACTGCTTGAACTACCTGTGCTGAAGTAGGGCTACCCTGAAAACTTCCCCTGTGGTAGCCCTTGAGGACTGGAGTTGGCTACGCCCAACGTAAACCTTGATGTCCTGTGAAAACCCATGGATCAGCTCTTGCACTGCCGGAGCAGTGATATCTGATGCCCGCAAAGCACATGCAGTGGTGTCAGATTCTGCTCGACATTGAGCAAAGCTTTCCGCCTTCATGTTTGTTGTACAATAAATAATTAATTCAGCATGTATGCAAACTTCCATCCCTTTCGTGTGTTTGTTTGACAGGAGGGAATTGTTCATCGCTTGAGAGCAATCAAAATGAATTGTTTACAATGGTGTGAGTGGACTGCAGAAAAAAAGATTATAGCAGATTGTCATGAACGGCACACCTGTGAGCACGTGACTTGTATTCATGTATGTGACAAGGGTTAATACATCCAGCTCTAGCTGATCCATTCTTCACCTACGCAAGGTCCCTCAAATTAATACTATTCTCCCCTTAATATCCATCTTTACTCGCTGCCAACACAAGAGAGAAAGATTAACTTGCAGTATTTGGTACTTTATGAACTTTTTAGGGTTGATCTTATTTTGGACGGCAATCCCTTTTTCCATTTACAATTTTTGCTATTTTCATTGCCCTTTTACAACTTGTGTTACATTCCTTATAATTCTGATTACAGATGCAATCCTCCGTTCGGGTCCTGTCTTCAGGGATGCTCCGTGGGCAGTCCGTTGGCTGCCCGTGTGGGAATTTGCACCTCCCCGCGGCGCGCTTTCACCTGTGATGGCTTTAAAAAAGTCGGGGCGAACTGCGCACGGTGCGCGGTTCCTGAGAGGACGGTACGTCGGAACCGGAGACTTCATCTGTATGATGCCTCCATCTCTTCTAAGACTCTAAATGTATGCCTCTTATTTTCCATTTCCTGCCCTACCTGTTTATTTAGCCACATTGGTTTAGACTTGTTTCTTCTATATTTGTGTATTCTATATCTGTGCATATTTGTGCTTTTCTAACAATATTTTAAAGACTGCCCATTTATCTTCCACATTTTTCCCTGCAAAAACATCATCCCAATTTATTCCTTGTAGATTATTCCCCCATATTTATTAAAATCTGTATTTCTAAAAATGGAAGTCTTTCATGAACCCAAGTAATCTGTTTTTTGATCATTTATTTCAAATGAGACCATGTTATGATCACTGTTACCCAAATGTTCCCGGACTTGAATATTTGTTATTACTTCTACATTGTTTGATATGACCAAATCCAGTATTGTCCCTCTCCTGGTTAGTTCCTCAATAATTTGGGTCATATAATGGTCTTTAAGCACCCCCAAAAACCTGTTTCCTTTTGTTGTAATGCTAATCTCATTGCCCCAGTCTATGTCTGGATAATTAAAATCACCCATAATGCAAACATGACCCAGTTTTGATGCCTGCTCCATTTGCAAAATTATTTTGGCTTCCTCAATCTCACAGATATTTGGTGGTTTATAGCATATCCCTACAAACATTTTCTTTGTACTTTTACCTCCACTGCTAATTTCTAACCACAAAGTCTCTACATTTTCATCATTCCCTTCATAAACATCTTCACTTATAATAGGTTTTAGATCCGGTTTAACAAATTAACATACTCAACCTCCCCTTCTATTTGCTTGATACTTCCGAAAAAGGGAATAACCCTTATCCCACCATGTTTCATTAATGCCTATGATATCATACTGCTGCTCCCTTGTAGCTATTCATTTACTCTCCCCCATTTTATCTGTCAGGCTTCTTGCAATAGCAAGCATTTAAGTTTTTTTTCCAGTCTGCACTATTATCTTGCAGATTTATCCAATTACGTTACCGCATAACATCATCAGATTACTTCAAAGAGGGCTTGAAGTTGAGAATATGCAAATCCATGTGTGTAATAGACAAAACTCACCCCTCTATGTTGAATTTCTTATTTTTGTATCTCAATCGCACGGCTTACTGTATATCTTAACCTTCCTGCATTGGAACACAGCATAAGCCCACCCTATGGATGCCACCCAAACCCCCTCTCTCATCAATCTGCTGTCAGGGAAAATTTTATGATTTAAGGGAAACAAATAACTTTAAAAAAAAGTTACCTGGGCATATAAAATGTCCCACATTTTTATTCCTATAATACAGTACTTAGACCGCTACAGGTACCTGCACTGTTGCGTCTCTATAATAAAAATGCACACATGGACATCAAATATGACCAGACAACTTCTACTTGTGCATGAGAAACCCGTTATCAGTGATATATAACATAGACCAACCTGTCATTCTTGGTATCAAATGTAATCAGCCGAGTTCCCTGGTCATAAAAACATATTTCAAACCCGTATGCCAGATATCTCCTATTTAGCGAATGGATGAGAAAATGCAAGATTAACTCTGTCACCTTCTCGCATCTGGTTGGGGGATATTTCAAGAATGTGAGGTCTCCATTGAAGCTGCCCCCTCGGGACCTCTGGCAATGCTGGATACTGTCACCAGACTTCATAATATACACATAATTTTAGTGCTCCATCACTGATCAACACAGCACACCAGGTTGCTGTCCCCAATAAAAGCAATTGTTGTATTTTTAAGCTTTTACTTGTAGCTCGAGTTAACTGTTCGTATCCCAGTTTATTAAAATACTGAAAGTGTTCACGGTATTTTCATTACACAGCTGTTTAAAATACTTGAATCATGTAAAAGGAAACACTGCCCCCCTACAGATTTCTGTCATTTCTTTGGCCCAGAATATGTAATTTCTCCTCAAAATGGACTAGGTGTAACGCTACCACGAACAAGGCGGGACCCCGGTACTTAGGTGGGAAAGTATGAAACTGTGCACCCACAGCAGCGGAGGCACGCCTGGAGGGTGGATAGTCAGCATAGCCGGGTCTGGGTTGGAGAGAGTAGGTTAGTCTTGATACTTGCCGAGGTCGTGGGTAGGAGCCAGTAGAGTAGTCAGTGTCCGTGGTGCCGTGGTCAGGGGTTGGAGCCAGTAGAATAGTAGTGTCCAATAGCCGTGGTCAGGGATGGAGTGGTACGGGTAGTCAGAGGCAAGCCAGGGTCGATATCCAGAGAAAGGTCCTAAGACAAGCCGGGTTGGTACACGAGAGGCTAAGCAGCAAAAGCAAGGCAGAGACAGGAACAGAAACGAGTGAACACAACGCTACAATGAACTATGCTCAGCCAAAGTGCATGTGGCACAGTTGAGCATATATGAGGCAGTCAGGCCAATGAGACAGGGGGTGGAGCGGAGGTGCGGCCTCTGCGGAGGTAGGGATAGGTTGGGAGGTGCAGGAGACAGGTGGGAGTGATTATGAGGGTTCACACGCAGCTGGGGAGCGGTGCACGTGCGTCACATGTGCGAGGCGGACGCGCGTTGTAAGCGGGGGGCGGAGCCAAGCTCTGTGGGAGCAGTGAAAGCCCTGCGTGGGCGCGTGCGCTCTGTAATGTGCGCCGGATGCCGACAAGCAGCAGGTAAGGAGGGAACATGAATCGGGGAGCACGTCCCCCGCGGCCTTACACTAGGATGTGTAACCCCTTCTGGGAGTAATCATATTCAATGAAGGGGTTAAAGAGGATTTAAAGAGTTCACTGAATCAAGAACCATTCTACAGTATGTTTTAAAGTAACCAAACAAGAGCCCGATTACGCCGTTTCTAGAACAGCGGTGCGCAAACTCTCTGCGCTGCGTCCCCCACCTTCTCTCCTCCTCGGTCGCGTCACCACTCGCCTATAATGTTGCGTGAAATGACGCTGCGGGGTCATGTGATGTCACGTGAGCCATGGCGTCATTTGACGTCACGTCTCTATGGCAACGGGCGCCATTTGACGCCGCTTTGTCATAGGGACGTGACTGGAGCCAGGTAAGTTTACAGAGGCCTCATGCTCTCCGCGCAGGGCCTCTAAACACCGCCGCGTGCCGCCTCCCCTCCCCGAAAAGTCTTGCACCCCCCCTGGGGGACACGCCCCCAGTTGGTGCACCGCTGTTCTAGAACATGCTGGGTTGGTCACATGGTTCTGAAAACCTTAGACTAAGCCCCGCCCCTTTTCTGCCTAGAGACAGGGAGGTAGCAGTTATAAATAAGCGGGGATTAGAACTTCACCCTCAAATCCCAGTAGGAGAGCCAGATGTGGCGTCTCGCATGTAAATATGTAAGTACACAGTTATGTTATCTAGGGTAGTAGCCCCTTCGTTGTTTTGATAGATAGGAAAGGGCCTTTAAAGATGGGCTCCCTGGAAATGTAGGAGACAGAAGTACAGGTTCCCCCACTGGGAGGCCCCTGTCCCATAGAGGTTACCTCAACTGGTAGCCTTGGACACCTCCCGCTGTGAGCATCCCAGGGGAGTATAATATGGAGCCCAATAGAAAGGGATCACCTCTGCCATCCCAGCATTGAAGAGCTACTAAAAGAATGGTCAGAGCCAGATAGAGAACCAAGGCCGCTCTGTACCAAAGATATAAAGGGGCCGCCCAAGCTGGGACCCAGAGGGTATAAGAAAAGTAGGTAATATGATGACTAAGCTACCTTGTATGACTAATCAACTACTCCAACTGTTCTAAGCATGTGCCTTTCCAGGAGTGCAGTAATGCACCTGGGGAAGTTGTACTTCTCCCAACTCTGTAAATAAAGCCTGTCCTGTTTGCAACTATAAAGTTCCTAGTGCCCATGTTTTCTACCTCAACACCCAGCTGCATGGACCAAGCACCCTGACAATTTGATACACTGTTCTAGCCAAATCTAGAGACTGTCTGATATAAACACCCTAGAAACTGGGCAGGAAGGGTTACAGATATGTCATATATTATCCCCACTACCGTTTACTCCAAAGCTGAGCCACGCTACTTTCAGGTCCGAAGACCTCCTGGTTCCATAGATGCTTACCAGTGAAGTTAACGCGAGCTAAATAGTCAAATCTTGAGCCAATAGGAGTAAGATAGAAAAATTGGCTAAAGCGCTCCAATGCCAGGAAAGTCAAAAATATGGTCTAGCCAAAACCACTTCATCCAAAGGTAATTGTAATGAGTAATAATATTATGGTAATAATAATGACCAAATGGGTACTATCCTCCTGAAGACAGGTACAAGCCCACCCACAATCAGTCTCATTGGCAGGCTCCCCTGAATAATTGCAAGTACTCACATATCCTAGGAGTGGTTAACAGGCTGTGCTGCTTCCAATGATGATATTTAAGCAGAAGTAAGACTATGAGCGGAGCGCACAAGCAAAATGGAGCAGGAAGGACCCAGAGTCAAAAAATGAATAAAAGGGCACTTTAATGTGTCATGAGACCCATCCAACGCGTTTCGAACGTCGCAGCGTTCTTTTTCAAGGATAATCATACAGTGTAATACCACCCATTAAATACCCTCTTACCTGTAAGCAATTCGCGCCAAAAACGGGATTGCGATTTTGCCAAGACACCCACGGGTGTTGGTGCCATGTAATAATGCCTTGTTCAGGCTCCCAAATACCCATATAAAAGTGTAATCCTTAAAAATAAATAACATGGAATATTCCACCTTTCCTGAGAGAAGCCTTCAATTAAGAAATATTCCCTTCAAGGGACAATACCCATATATTTTAGAGCCGCAAGTACAAGTATCTTGTAAATATTTTAACGTTCACTAGTAACGGCTTCCATAGCAATAAATAACATGAAAACAAGATAGTGCACGTTCTACAATATACATTTATGCAAATCCATAACATATTTAGAGACACCTTGCCGGTGAATTGTGCATATGAACACTCGTCATAACATTAAGGAGAAGCAGAAATGTAATCATTACGGAAACCGGAACAAGCTGCAGCAATGGCCATGCCATTTACTTATTGCACTCCTTCGTATAAATTAGAGCAGGGGTGGCACACTCGATTACTCAAGGGCCAGCAACAGGTCAGGTTAAGGATATCCCTGCTTCAGCACAGGTGGCTCAGTCTTCGACCGAGCCACTGATCGAGTCACCTGTGCTGAAGCAGGGATATCCCGAAACCCTGACCTGTTAGGAGTGGCCTACTCAAGCTACCGAGTTAGAGGGCAGCAAGTTCAATAAGGGCACTGGAGCAACAACAGGCATATTACATACACAAAGTTACAAAGTATGGAATACTCATTTAAGAAGATTAAATGGTCTTATTGCTAAAAAGATTAGTCAAACGTAATATCACTCCAAAGCACCTTGTCAATGTACAAACCGCAAAAGTTATTAAAAAAAATATATATATTTTTTTTAAATATATATTCTTATCACCTACCTTTAACCGACTACATACTCCCCTGGTATTATAAGCTGGCTTTAAGGTGCAGGCCAAAATGATCTCAGGCATATGTTTATATAACTTTATAATAAAAAAATATTGGAATATAATATCTCTGTAGTGACACAATCATCCATTGGGTCAATACACAGAGTGGCAAGGGGTCGGAAGAGGCATAGCAAGCAGATGAACTAGGAGGGCAACTATCTAATTACAAGTATATATCAATGACATTACTATTTTTTATGGTTCGTTCACAAGGCAGCTGGTGGATGATTATTGGGCCTGAATTTGTTTCACATCTGAAATATCTATAGAATCCTCCAGTGTTCCAATTATGAGAACAAGTAAAGCAAGACCGCTGCTTTAAGGTCAAGTTTACCAAAAACAGAAGACGATGTTCATAACAACAATTGTATCTGTACTCTGTCAATGAAATACATTTTATTGACAACAACAAACCACGGTGTACTGCTTTAATAAACAAAATGAGAATTTACAACGATGACCTGGGGTTCAAGGTGACCTCAGAGAGCTGGTCAGTCCACCAACACGCCCAGTTGCTGTGTGATTTACTTTCTAGTCCCTTTGCTATTGTATGTATGCATTTATGCAATAAATATAGATGCATACATACTGTACAAACATAAACACACACACACACAAAAAGGAAAACAAAAAACATTTATTGTACTGGCCCGCTCTTGATAAAGGCTCCATAGTGTAGACAAAACGTTGGGCCAATAAAATATGGGGTTTTTTTGCATATTTTTGGAGTGCCTATCCCTTTGTTATTTTTGTACAGTACAGCTTAGGCTGCGGTCCCAGTAACTGCCACCGCGCATGCGTGTAAGCCCCTCAATGGGGAAGGGCCCAGTAGTCACCTTCCCGCTGAAGGTGCAGCTGCGCAGTACTGCAAGGTTTTTTACAACTCAATGAAATTGAATTCAAACCTTACGACGGAGGCGTGCCCACGCCCCCACCGGCGGTTCACCCAATGAGGGCGAACCAGCCGCGTGACGTGATGGCCATGCCCCCGCAAATCCCCGACCACACCCCCTCCCGTTGCAAGCTCCCCCTCTCCCCTCAGACCGCGGTTAGCGCTGTGCACGCGTCACCCCCTCCCACCCCCCACCGGGCGCGCGTGTCACAGTCATGACTGGGACCGCAGCCTTTGAAGTACACTGATCGCAGCACCCTCTCCAGGAATCTGTTCTATGCTATTTGAGTGTGTGCCCAATCTATCTACCTGTCAATCTATATAGAAGAAACACAGAGACGCTTCTCTGTTTCTTCTTCATAATTTTTGGCTCTGGTTGATCCTATAGAAGCGGCTCTGACTCCATTGAAAATAATTCTCCTTTGTACGATCTGTTGGCACTATCTGCATGTGCTATGATTAAGTATTTGCTAATGATTTAATGGTTTGTTTTCGTATGTACTAGCATCCCCATTTGCATATGTTTTTTAGTGCTATATTCTAAATGTGTGTGCACATTCACAAATATTATATTTCATGTATTCCCTTTTGCAAAATGTTGCACAAGTATTATATTACCAGTATTACTTAATTGCACTGATTATCTTGTTTTTTCGGAGATATAGATATACATACACACACATATACACAGTGTCGTAGCAAGGCATGCGCGGGCTCCTGGGAAAACATTTTGTATTGTTAGGCTACGCATACATGATCGGTAAGCTCCGGTCGCCTACCGCGCATGCGCGATCAGTGGTTGCCGGCTGTTCCTGTGCGTGATCGGTAAGCTCCGATCACGCATGAGCAACCGGCAACCACCGATTGCGCATGCGCAGTAGCCAAGTGCTGGTCGCCCATACGCAGCTGCAAAAATATGCTAGAGAGCAGGCCCCCCAAGAGTGCGGACCACCGGGCTACAGCTACGCCCCTGCATATACATATATACATTCACGTACGGCACACCAGTGAGCATGTTACTTCTATATGGGCAGTGGCCATTACAGAGTTCGCGCATGCGCAGAAGCAGTGCAAGGCTCCGCAAGGGACTACAGCCCCCAGAAGGCATAGGGGCATGTAACCACATGACGCCAGGGAGCCAATCGCGCGACTGGATTCCCTTGCACAGAGATAGATACATTTTGCGCACTCAGCCCACGCTAGTCAGTCGGTGCTGGGATAGGATAGGGGTAAGAGGTATGTGTGCAGGAGTCAGTCACCCTCTGCACTAGGCCACATTCTCCCTAGGCCCCGACTCCCCTCAGCTTGTGGTTGTTGCAGGGACCAGCCGATAGAAGTACCATAGTGAGTGATAGGACACAGACAGGACACGGCGGTCTCCTGGTCAACGGTGGTCTGGGACCAGATACCATACAAAGACACTACCATCCACCATGGTACCATCCATGCGGGACCCACCCAACTAGAGGCGGAGGCTTTGCAGGTTGCAGCAAAGGGTCTATCGATCCCATCCTCCGCAGGACCAAGCCAGCATGCCCGGATGTGGACACACCCGGCAGGGACCTTCCTCACATGCACCAGCATACACTGTACAGTGACGGCGCTGATCACGCCTATGGGGTGTGGGCTATAACCTTGGGGACACTTATGTGGTAAAGTGCACAAGGGCCTCATAAGGTACTGTGGGGACTGTGGACAGAGTGGGGGAACTTTGGTGGGCAGGTTACAGCCGTGCGTGGCAAGTGGGTAGCTATAACCAGTAGCCATAATATATAAGTTGCTATCAGTAAACTGTTATTCTGTGTTACCCTGTGTATTTATTGTGTGAGTGTATGCCTATATATGTACATGGGTGCTGTAACGGGCAAATCCACATAGTAGGATCCGTTACAGGTGGAGGCGCTGACGAAGACTGTTCCAGAATCCAACCCAGGCTCCCAGCAGCGGAGGCTCAGACCTCCTGTGAGCCCAACAGGTATTGCACCACACCTGGTAATACATGTAGTTCTCCCACAAAGGTCCCTAGATGAGATGTGGGGTGGGGGGGGGGGGGACATATGAAAAGGACCCAAGGCACTACGGATTTTAGAAAAATGTTTATCAACTAAGCACTAGTTTTTTTCTAAAATCCGTAGTGCCTTGGGTCCTTTTCATGCCTTAGACTAAGGTTTTTGACAGAATTTCCCTGACCCAGGAGCACTGGTGATAATAGCAAGTATTTAGCTTTATTTATGCTGATTAGGTGTGCAGTACTGGTAACTTTTTTTGTTTCATAAATGAAATAAACATGTTTGTGACCTTGACATGTCCATCTCCAGGCACCAAAAATAATGGTTTGTAAGCCTTTAAAGGAGCCATCCATGCAATATCACAGCGATGCGCAAGCTGGGGTGTGTGACCACAGGGGGGGGGGGCCGCGAGATCACCGGCGGGGGGCGCAGGGTTTACAGAGGCCCCGCGCGCTTCCCGAAGGAAACTAAGTGCTGGGGGAGCTGCAGGGCCTCTAAACAATATAGATGGATATACCAACATAGGCCTCGGCCATGCTTACTGCTTGCTGGCCGAGGCGCGCTGAGGCGCGCTCCCGCTCAGCACTGAACCCCTACAGCTGCAATTAGAGCGGCTTTAGTAGGGGCTTGCCTACGCTTCCGCAAGCGCGCGTAAGCGTAGGTCTTAGGGAATTTAAAAATTTCCCCTCTTGCCGGCGCGCAGGGCCGGTCACGTGAGTCGTTCGCCCAATGAGGGCGAACCAGCTCCGTGACGCCACTGGCCCGCCCGCCGACACACCCCCGACACGCCTCCTGACGTCGTCCAGGGAAAGCACCCGCAAGGCCAGGGAAAGCACCCGCTTTCCCTGAGCCTCAGCGCGCCAGCGGGGAGCCTGGCCGAGGCCATATAAAAAGATTCCCAAAACGGAACCATAGTTGATAAAATGGTTTAATGATTAAAAAAAGGGTCTGCAAGACCACACACTAACAAAATGTGACAAGCGGTACCTACTACGCTAGCAGTGCTACAATGTGCACTCATATTGATCAAACAGACAGCATATGCACAATTTATGTACACACGGACCAAATTGGTCACTAAAAAACACCCCAATTACTATGGTACACCGGATTGTAATCGGCTGCCGAAGCAGGGTTAATGGCTGATATGAGGGAGGCAGGTACTCACCACAGAAGCGCGAGCTGGAGCTGCTCACTTGGCGCTTAACTGTCTGGACCGCGCCAGCCGTGGAGATCGCCTCACAGCCCAAACTTCCTGGTACCCGCCTCAGCCAATCAGCAAGCTCGTAGAGTGACCTCTCGTGACCTCTACGCGTTTCGCAACAACATGCTTCGTCAGGAGGTTTTTATATGGTGGTATGTCCATCTGTATTATCTAGTAATCCCCGGTGCGCTTGTGTCTATCGTCTTGTCATTTGTCCTTCGGGGTCTCCTCTGGGAGCCCACTTTTAGGAGCGATTTTGGGGAGGCACTGCAACATATTAAGCTGCAAGGGGAGACTGAATTTAGAGGAACTTCAGCGACAGCCCGAGCGTGAAAAACTTACTACATATGTGCCTCTGTAAACAATACTTACCTTGTTTCAGCCGGCATCTGGAGACGCGTCGCCAAGACGTCAAATGACGTCGCAGGGTCATGTGCTGTCACGTTGCTAAGGCAAGGTAAGGAGGAGGAGGGAGGGGGCGCGCGGAGACGAGAACATCCGGCAGGGGGGCACAGGGAAAAAAGTTTGCGCCCCCATGCAATATCCTACATATGGTTTTTTTTTGTCTTTTTTAATAAATCAGTTCAGTAGTATTAAAATATATATATATATTTACTACATTTACTTTTTATTTTATTTAACTCCGTGTCATTTTTCATGAGTTTTAATATATTGAGCATCCTTTGATTTCTATTGCAGGTTTTAACACACTTCCCCAGCAGGGAAAGGTATGTGCCACCCTTTGTGATAATTTGTTGCCAATATTCCCAGCAGGTTGAGCGGTAAACTGTAACAATAGATGTTACCGTAGTAATTTAAGAATACATTGTAGCTGCTGAGTTACACAGACTGAAGGTTTGACAGACTGAAATGCAGTAATTTAGTGAATCCTGGAAAACAGGATTGTCGCTGATCGGTCACAGGAAAAACGAATCAATCGGCAGCTTAGGTAATTCGTTTTCAATCAAAGTAATCAAAGTCTGCATATAAAAAAAATCTATTTTTTTTTTTTTTTTTAATAAGTGCTGCATGGACTGCCTCTTCAAGAACAGGAAGTAATTGCATTTGTGCAAATCCACTAATAGTGCTGTGTACATCAGTGTTTTTCAACCAGGGTTCCTAGGAACCATTGGGTTCCCCGGGCATCACTAAAAGGTTCCCTGCAATTTTCTGGTCATTTGAAAATTGTATCAAATATAGAAGAATTTACAATGCATCTGATCACAGAGTTGCTATTAGAGAGGGTTGGGGGTTCCTCAGAATTTCACTTGGGGTTCCTTAACCCACAAAAGGTTGGAAACCTCTGGTGTACATTGTCAGCAAAATAGATGCTCTTTCCAGCGGACAGATCTTGCAGTCTCAAAATATCCTAAAACACAAAATCAACCAGTGTAAAAGCATTCTCAGCATGAGGGCTTTGTTCATCGGAAACAAGGCTGCCTAAAATCACTCTGTACATGCATGCAAACCTGCACAACACCTGCTGACAACTCCCTAACTAATAGCATTAGTAATGTGCTTGACTCCATACTGTGCTGACACACTTTAGTGCCAACTAAATAATTCACAGACAATAAAACTTAGAAGCACAACAATAAAAATAGTACAAGGGTAGCAGATCCCAGGTTCATCATACTGCTCTTATTTACTGTGCATGCTCTTCCCAAGAACACGTTTGAAGGAGAAACACATTTGAAAAAGGCATTTGTAGTAAAGTCTAAAAAAAATGTCATTCTACCAACCGATGTGTGCCGCTGTGCAAAGGGCTTATTTATCACAAATACCAGTGGCTAGATCTATGCAATATGAACAGAATTAAAGTAATAAAACATAACAGAAGCCAGAAGTTTGGTGCTTTAATCATTATACCGACGCAAAACTTATTAAAGATGGTGGATAATTCGCTTTTGAAAGCTCGTCTTTTGAAGGGCAGAAAGACTGCTTGCTGAAAAGAATACGTTCTCAAAAGATGCCGTCCCACCTAGGAGAAACACGAACTACAGTATTGGCATTATAGCTAAAGGACTTAAAGCTGGGTAATCTACACATTTTATTCAACACCTGTAAGTATTCTGAATGTAGTATGTAAATATTGTGAGTGGTGAGCAGAGAGGTGACACAGCTTTGGTTCTCTCTTGCTTCTTTCTCCCGTGTGTGTAATATCACTGAGCTGACAGGAGTTTGCACAGAGATTTTTCCTCTAAAATGAACAGGATGGGCTAATGTTGAGTAAAGATGATTGGCAAGCACCCAAATTTCTAATTTATAGACAGTAAAACAGCTAAATGTTTGCTGTAAATATAACTACATTGTTAAAAGTTGCTTTCCCAAAAAAATGCTTTAAACCAATAAGGATTGCACTGTTAACTTTTCAATACCGAGATCATTTTTCAGTGTTTTAACAATAATTGACATGGTGTCATGATCTGTATTTCCTTGTGAGTACTCTGTGTACCTAACCAGTGCTGGAATGGTCCTGCAGTTCTGAAAAGGTAACTCCTTGAGAAAGTGGCTATCAAATCCCGCATCTCGCACTCGATTCTTCTCCTCACTTTTAAAGCTTTACACTCTTCTGCTCCTCCTTACATCTCAGTCCTAATTGCTCGCTATACGCCATCCCGACTCTTACGAACTGCTCAAGGATGTCTTCTTTCTACCCCCTTTGTTTCTAAAGCCCTCTCCCACCTTAAACCTTTCTCACTGACTGCCCCACACCTCTGGAATGCCCTTCCCCTCAGTACCCGACTAGCACCCTCTCTATCCACCTTTAAGACCCACCTTAAGACACCTGATTAAAATGAAGCGTATGAGTAGCTCCATTTACACCTCATACACAAATCTTGGCCCCCTGCAGACACATTGACCAGAATGCCCTCCTATTGTCTCTGTACGTTCTCCCTACCTACCAATTAGATTGTAAGCTCTTCGGAGTAGGGAGTCTCTTTCCTGAATGTTACTTTTATGTCTGAAGCACTTCTTCCCTTTGCGTTATTTGTATAATTTGTTATTTATACGATTGCTATGTGTATTACTGCTGTGAAGTGCTAGGTACATTAATGATGCTATATAAATAAAGACATACATACTGTACATACAAATTGCCTTGGGTGCGCAACACATACTCTAGATTTTTGTACCTATTTTATGAGCCCTTACAATAAACAAAATGATTGTATACAGTCTGACCTCTTAAGACCCTTCTTGGGAGCCTCTGGGTGGTGCTGTGCCAAAACGCTCTGTCCAGGTCAGAGTCAGTGCTAGAATGGCCCTTCAGTTCTGAAACAGGGACAGTGTGACTATTGACCATCCCAGGATACTCGCCTTCTTCTGTTACCTGCCCATGTTCGTTACATTGGAGGTTTTAGCAATATCTTACTGGCATGTTAATCTACCTCTGTATATGTATATCTATATAGCGCCGTACAGGTACATAGGGCTTCACAGCCGTAATACACGTGACGTAATAATTATAGCACATAGTGGGAATAAGCGCTTCAGATGTGAAAGTAACAATAGGAAAGGGAGTCCCTGCCCCGAAGAGCTTACCATCTAAATCAGTCTTCGAGAGTTAGATGGATAGCTACTTCAAAACTAAAGAATTCCTGGGGCAGACTGAAAACCATCCCAAAGCTAAACAATCTATCCAGCCAGATTAGTTTGAATTTGCCAATTAACCCAATACATTTTGAAGGCAAGAGCCTTGATTCAGCATTGAAGATTTGACGATTTTCAATCATGTTTAGCTTAAATTCAAACAGACTTTAGTGATGGATGGTCTGGCACCGCACTAAGAAGCAAAAGCTGCAGGCCCTACAGTAATGAAAGGTTAAATGTTACATTGCACTGAATCTGTTAAGAAATTGAAGGCAAATTTCAGTAAGATTGAGAGAGAGCCCCTGTCTTTTGTATTACAGCATTGGGCTGTTCCAAATTCCTCTTCGTGGCAAGGAAAATTGCAACAAAGAATTGCTAATACATTTTCAGGGAGTCTTCCCCGCTTATTCAAATTGAAGTAATTTAAAAAAAAAAAAAAAAAAAAAAAGGAAGGAAGAGAAGTGGAAGGGATGTAGCAAACGGCTAATCTTAAAGCTGACACATTACAGCTCACTATTTAGATTGACAAGAACCACAAAAGTTTTTGAATTCTCTGGAGCAGAAAGGGCTGGCAAAAATCCAAACATTCACCTTTATATATCAAGTCCCCTACACTCACCATCATTGTAACCTTTGTCTGTCATTGGCCCCCCTCAACGTGATGCCACCTTCCCCATGTGCCCCGTCACAGCCAAGAAACCATTAAAAACGTTGGGCGCCGTACAGAATCCACTGGGTTAATATTTTTGCTTCCCTCGGGCAGTGAGGTCTGTTTTATAAGTCTGTCTTGCTAAACCTTAGCTTCATTTTTACATGTGCAGGCCCCCGGTAAATCAAACCATTATCGGGGGGTTCCCAGTCTTCAAGAGAACGCAAGACAGCAGTTTTACACCACACTGCCAATTACTTAGATTACAGATGGGGTGGGGCGAGTTATTCCAGTTATCCAAATGTGTTATTGTGAGTGACGCAATCTGGTGATGGGAAAGCTTCAAAGACCTGACCAGACGTTAAAAAAAGTTACACAAACACCGTATTTTCATTAAACATAATTTGAGTTGTGTACAACCTGCGGAAGTCACTTGTAATGATCTATACCGTGGCCCTAATTGGTAATTTAATAAGGGCAGAGATAGTCAGATAATTAATTTCACCCGCAAGACTTCAAAGACACTTATTCCATTGCGTATGTATACATCTGTGAGGTTATCCTTAACATGACGCTGGTACCACAACTCTGGTGGGACAGTTGTGGCGTCTTTATACTCTATCATTATATTTGGAATAAAATAATGGTTTTCTTCCCAGACCAACGGTTATAAAACTGTCCATAGCTATGGAGAGAGGACAAATGACAGGCAGAACTAACCTGTGGATAATCCTGGACACGATACATAAAGCTTGGCCACCTGCAGACGCACTTACTAGAATCCCCTCCTTCTGTCTCTATACGTTCCCCTACCTACCAATTAGATTGTAAGCTCCTCGGAGCAGGGACTCCTCTTCCTTAATGTTACTTAGTCTGAAGCACTTATTCCCATGACCTGTTATTTATATTATCTGTTATTTATTCGATTACCACATGTATCACTACTGTGAAGCGCTATGTACATTTATGGCGCTATATAAATAAAGACATACAATACAATACCTCTGCAGCGCAGAAAGTTTCTGTGTGTAGTAACAAAGGAAAGAGAGGTTTTAGGTGGTAGGATACCTTTTATTGGACCAACAAGTAGTTGAAATGTTACAGGCCTTCGAACCTCTCAGGTTCCTTCATCGGGTATGGCAAAAATACAGAAACATAACGTTATATACAGTGTTTGTAAGAGGGATATCTGGTTACAATGGATTTAGACAAGATGTGTGAAATAAGATGAGAAGTAGGTAGCCTGGTGTGACAATTAGCAGCAGAGACATACTGTAGAAAGCTATTCTCTTTTGTAATGCAAAGACAGCCTAGACATTAAGGAGACATGAGGGAGTATGTGGGACAAGTGGATGCAAAAAATATATCTAGCAAATAAAAACCACTATTTTATGTCTGGTGATCTATCTAAAGAATGTTGTCAGGGAATAGTGCAAATGTGCATGTGTACACACATACACGTACATACATACACATATAGACAGATATAGACAGATATATATATATATAAAACAGAAAATAGCCGTGTTAGTCCAGTTGCGATAGTGCAGAATAAATGAGTTCTTCAGTATTAGATGATACCTTTTTTTATTGGACCAACAATTTATGTCATAGGACAAGCTTTCGAGAGTTCTCCTCTCTTCTTTAGGTCAAGCAATACTGATATACAAAGGATTCAATGGCTAAAACAGTGTAGAGAAAGGGGGGAAAAACCAGATATGTACTGTAGATAAGGTAGGGTGTTAAAAGTGTTTGAAGCCAGGGGACAGTGACAAAGAAAGGTGGGGAGGGGGAAGGATGCTGGCGGGGAGAGAAAGTGTGGATAAGAATTGAGGCAAGCAGGATAATTACAAACAATTTTGATAGGGTGTGAGAAAACCCATGTCCGCATTAAGTCCTTTGGTTTTGGTGTCAAAGAGTCTTATCATTCTGAGTTCAAATGTTTTCCGTTCTTGGGTGCTTTTAAACATTCCATTGGGGATTTTGATTTTTAAATCATTTATGGAATGATCTGGTTGTGAGAAGTGATGTCCCACAGGTGAGCAGTATCTTCCTTCTTCGTGATGGAGTATAGAGTGTCTGTGCAAATTCATTCTTCCTTGTAGTTTTTGGCTGATTTCCCCAATGTAGCAACCTTGGTCACATCTATTGCACTGAATCATATACACTATATTGCTGGATGTGCAGCTGTATGATCCTTTAACATTGAATGTTCTATGGTTGTGACTGGCTGTGGGATCTTGGCAAATATGTTTGCACAGTTTGCAGCGTTTGTTGTTGCACGGTTTTGTGCCATTATACATGTCTTTAAAAACGTGGTGAAGTTTTCTGCTGACTAATTTCTGTTTGAGGTTTGGTGGTTGCCGGAATGCAAGAATGGGAGGTTTGGGAAAGATTTCTTTTAATGTCGCATCCTCTGTCAGCATGGGTTGCAGATCTTTGATTATTTTTCGTATACCCTCTAGGGTAGGGTTGTATGTGGTCACTAGTGGTATGCGTGTGGTAGGTTCTTTCTGTCTGTATTGTAGCAGGTGTTCTCGTGGGGCTTTTAGTGCAGATGTAATAGTTTTGGCAATGGTCTTTGGTTTGTATCCCTTCTGTCTGAACGATTCGGTCAGGGTTGTGAGATGCCTGTTTCTGTCTTCAGTGTCAGAACATATGCGGTGGTATCTTATAGCCTGGCTGTGTATGATACCTTGTTTTGTATGAGTGGGATGGAAGCTGGAGTTGTGGAGGTAACTGCATCTGTCAGTTGGTTTATTGTATACAGATGTGTGTAGTTTGCCATCTTTCAGTGTTACTGTAGTATCTAGAAAGTTTACTAGGTTTGCCGAATAATCCATTTTGAGTTTAATTGATGGATGGAATGAGTTCAGGGACTCGTGGAATTGTTTTAGGCTTTCTTCACCCTCTGTCCATATTATAAACAGGTCATCAATGTATCTGTAGTATTTGTAGGGTTTGTGGAGGCATGTAGTTAGGAATCTTTGTTCAAGATTTGCCATGAAAAGATTGGCATATTGTGGTGCCATCTTGGTACCCATTGCAGTCCCCATTAGTTGTAGGTACATTTCCTTGTTGAAGCTCAAGTAGTTGTGTGTGAGGATGTATTCCATCAGTTTGGTAATTACATCCAATGCACAGCCAATATAATCCAATGCCCAGTCGGCACACCATTAGCAAGTAAATAAGTTTTGGTGCTTATCCCATAAAGCAATAACAGACCATACGATACCGGTTGCAACACGACATCAAGGGACAGCACGCAGGTAAGTAAATCATACATTTTCTATATTTGATAGAAGAAACAAAAAATGACGTTTCGGACCCCCAGTGGGACCTTTCTCAAGGTGGGACCGAAACTTCGTTTTTTGTGTCTTCTATCAAATATAGAAAATTTATATTGCAACCGGTATCATATGGTGTGTGTGTGTGTGTGTGTGTGTGTGTGTGTGTGTGTGTGTGTGTGTGTGTGTGTGTGTGTGTGTGTGTGTGTGTGTGTGTGTATATATATACATATATATATATACACACACACACACACACACACTATTTATATATATAAATATATTATATATATTTATATATACATATACATAGTGTTTCTGTATCTCTGCTATACCCAATGAAGGACCCTGAGAGGTTTGAATGCTTGTAACATTTCAACTAAGGTATCATACCACCTTCTCCCTCTCCCTCTTTTTTTACTACATGATAGAAACGACCAACACGGCTACTCACTCTACTTCTCTAGATCAAAGAATTGTTAGGTATAAAAATGTGTGTCCGAGATCCATCTGAGACACCACACAGTGCATGTGTGGGTCTTGCATCTTCTTCACATGACCCCCTGGGGTAGCCGATTTCTTTTGAAGGGTCTGTTCATAACAGCTTCATTTGGTATAGTATAGGCTTCTGTTTTATTCCCTTTTATTTTAAACAGATCTTATTCACTGTATGTATATTACTTTGTAATATTTTTTTCTGTACAAGCACAGCAACTTTTCACATTAAAATAAATACAACATTTTAAGATGTCCATTTTTTCAGCTCTAATTGAACCTGTGAAGGAATTGTTATATTTCTATATATTTTTTTTGGGGGGGGTGGGGGGGGGGGACCAGGGTCTAGCAAAGTAAATATACAAAAAGAAATTGACCGGTTGCGTAAGTATTCAGCACCTTAAGTCAGTACTTGGCAGAAGCACCTTTATCAGCAATCACCGCTATGACTCTTTTTAGATCTGTCTCTACTAGTTTTTCACAGTAGGATGGCGACATTTTTGCGCCTTTCTTCATGGGAAAATAAATCCAGTTCTTATACATTTGATGGGGATCATACAGTAAATGGACCGCAATCTTCAATTCTCACCATAAATGTTCGATTGGATTCAAGTCAGGACTTTGACTGGGTCACTCCAACATTCATTCTCTTCATGTTCAACAACTCCAGTGTGGCTTTGGCTGTCTGCTTTGGGTCGTTGTCCTGCTGAAATGGGTAATTCCTCCCCAGTTTCAGACTCTTGGCTCTTTATTTGTAGCATTTTATTACTTTTAATCTGTTAAAATAACACGTGGCCGATACACAGCGTTAAAGCTTCTTGATCTCCAGTCACAAAAGCGTGGTCAATAGGGATCCACCCATTATTTTCGATCTCTATTCGTTACACGTACTTACTAAAGAGAGAGGGCCCTATACTAAACATTTCAATCGAGCTACCTGCACGGTTAAACTCCATCATTTAAAGCGGTCCTGTGAAGCCTGTCAAGCGTTTAAATTCAATCAAAATATTGAAATGGGACCGGTACGTCATATAGAAAATTATTGGTATGAGGTGATTGGGGACCTCGTGGGTCCCTTAGGGGTGATTAAGGTACAAAAGATAAGAACCCCTGTTCTCAAGTATCATCAGTACATGAAAAAAAAAATCATTACAACTGGCATTAGGAGTTAAAAAATGCAGACGTATTATCTAATTCTAAACAACTGATTTATTTAAAAAAAAATACATATTGTGTTTCACATTTTGCTGCTTTAATATATTGAGAATCCTTGTATTTCTATAGCAGGCTTTAGCACACCTCCCCAGCAGTGCAAGATCTTTGTAACACTTTCCTGATTGTGATCATTTATAGCCAATATTCCCAGCAGTTTGACCAGCAAACTAACAATAGATAATGTTCCCTTAGTGATAGAAGAATACATTGTAGCTGCTGAGTTACACAGACTAAAATTTCGATGGCAACTGAAAGGCTGAAAGGCAGCCATTTAGTGAACCCTGGGAAGCAGAATCTCTGCTGATCGATCACGGGAGAACAAATCAATTGACAGCTTAGGTATTTCGTTTTCAATAAAAAGGTAAATCAAAGGCTGCTTAAAGCAATACACAAAAAAAAGTTTATTTTTTTTATATGTGCCGCTTGGAATGCCTCTTTAACCTCCTCCTCATATAACAATGTTCAGTTTGACAACTACAGATTTGTAGCTTTGAATAATAATAATAAAATTAAAAAAAAATTAGTTTAAAAAACTGAGCATACATTATTTATAATTCAACAAAATGTGACAAGGGACATGTGGTAGGGGGTGAATACTTCTGCAAACCACCAATACACACACACACACACACACACACACACACACACACACACACACACACACAGACATACACACACACACAGTTTTAATGCAGCATTACCAGTGTCTTTATATTTGTGTAACGGTTTTTGTGAACCGGTCTGACCCACCCAATCTCACATTGGCCCCTGTGGTCTAACTCCCCATTACAGTGTGATAGTGTCTGGTGGTGCACCTGTTGGCAACAGGACTCCTGAGTCTCCCGCATGATGGTGTGTGGGGAGGACCCGTCCAGACAGGCAGCTGAGGTAGTGTGCTGAGTCCTACCTAGTTCCAGTGCAGCGCCTCCACCTCATCAGGGTCCCTTCGGTCACTTGGGGATGGTCCTGGCGAGGAACTCCTCTGTGGTGCTCCTCTCTGTACATTCACTCCACACATGTACACGAGAGGGTTTGTGATTAAGAGCATCTTTATTGGTTGAGGTGGGCTAACTGCCCCTCGCAGTAGTTTCTCTAGCCACTCATTGTCCCTCAGTGCTTCCCTTTGAAAGGTGTAATTCTCCTTTAATAGGGATTCCCTATCCCAGCCGGGATGTCTTTACCCTGTGCCAGGTCCCTGGACACAGTCTTCCTGTTCAGCTACTATAACATAACTCTTGCAGACTATTCAGAACTCCTGCAGAACTCAGGACTCAGATAGAACTAACTTTTAGACACAGTGCTGTGCCTTATGTACACTCTGGAAGCTGACACACCTCTGACATCACTAACCATGGAGTCAGAGCATGTGACCACTCCCATCCATACACAGGGCACCCCACCAGGGTGTGAGGGCAAACCTCCATAATTACTGCTGGCATGCCCACAACTTACCAGGCCTTACTGTCAGCAGGAGAGATGACTGTAGCCATTTTACATGACCGCTACATTCTCCCCCTGGTGAATCCCATCGTCCTCGCTGGGACCTAAATTTAAATACTTTCTTCCAGGAAGCACTGTAACACATAACACATAATTGTTAACATCACAGATTGTCCATTATACAAAAAAAAATGACCACAGTGACATCTCGCCAAGCCCGCCCCGACCAGCAGCCACGAGCCCGCAAAATGCCTTAGTACCCCCTAATAATAGTGGCTCGGGTCAGGTTTCTTAACCTCTCTACCACCCATGTCCAGGACCGTGACATGATAGTGCCTAGGCAGTCCCCTCTCGGGCCTATAGGTCACCCTGTGTTTGTGTATATTCCTCCCTATACTCCACACTCGCATCAGGTGATCTATTCTGTCCTCTGCCCTCCTTCCTGTAACTTCACTCCCCTTATTGACTAGGTACATCTCGATGGTTTCCCTAAGCCACCTTTCCCTGTCCTCTTCTATCTCCTCCATGAGGGGTTCAGGGACATAAGGGTACTCCAACCCGTGGGAAGACTTGTATCGAGCCATTATTGCCCGTTCCGCTCTACTGACCCTAATTAGGTCAGCTCTACCTGCCCTCCCAGGTAGCACCCATGACAGGGGTTCGTCAGGATCCACAGGGTCTGACAGTGTGTCGGGACCCATGGGCTCTATCTCCATGTGCTCAATCTTATACCACCGTTCCTGCAGCTCTCTGTCTCGCTGTTCAGGGGTGAATTCTCCCTTGGCCCACCAAAAGTCAACTACATCCTCCCTTCTAATAAGGAATCGCGTACGATCCATCCAGGCCGCATAACCTTCAAAGAGGGGCGCCCACCAACGGTGTTCCTTGAACCTATGTGAATCCCCTGAGTCACTCTCTTCCGCATCCCCCCATGAGAATACCCCCGATGTCCGTGCTGACCGTGGTACGGACCACCGTGATGGTCCCAGGGCCTTGTCCTCTGTTTTATTGGTCACAGGAGGCAACCACCGGCCTACCGCGGCCTTGCCTAATTCTCCCCCTCCCCGAGAAATGCCCTCCGTAGCGCAACTGCACAGTCTTTCCCCAGTCCGTCTCTCCTCCCCCCCCAAAAGGTATGTCCACAAGTTCCAGGCTAGGCGGGGATCCCGGGGAACATGTGATGGGGGCAGGGGTTTTACCTAGGGCGTGGGGTTGGGCGTAGGGGCAAGATGGGATACGCCACGGGACTACGACCCGTTCCCGGCTGTCCATGGACTGCTCCAAGGAGGATAGCTCACCCTCATCCGTCTGCGGGTCTCCCATCCAGCTCTTGGGCCTTTGAGGTGATCGGGGACCTTCACCCGATCGCCGAAGCGTCGCTGCATCTTTCCCGTCTGTTCCGCCGTCGCCACCGGAAATTATGTCCTCACCGGAACCGGAAGTGCCGCCATCTTGGGTGGGACCCCCATGCGGGATCTCTTCCTCGATGACGACATCCGGAAGCTCCGCCGTCGTCTCCACCGGAAGTGGTATCTCCTCCGCACGTGCGTCTTGGGCCTGGCACGGCCTTGTTTCCGCTACACCGTCTACCGGAGCAAGGTAAGTGAGTGGCTTTCTCTTACCATTCCGCAGGGGTGTCCCGTCGCCGCCATATCCTGGGGCGGAGGGACTCCGTCTCTCGGCTCGCCGATCTGCGGGGGACGCCCTGCTTTCCAGGCTGCTACTCACGCCACGGGGTGTCGTCCTCCCCGGTTCTGTTCTGGGCCTTGATTTCACCTCCGCTAGCTCGCGGAGATCCTCATCCGAGTAGTCTCCCTTCCCCAACTTAGGGGTCACCGATCGGGGCGATAGTCTTTTTTCAGTGCGGTCGGGGGATGACCCGACCGTCTCGGTTGCTGCTGACCCAGCCGATTTAATCGACTCCAGTCCCCTTTCTCCGGGACTTGCACGACTGATCCACAGTGTACCAGGGGACTCGGCGGAGCGCCTAGCCGTATCCCCCGGGGGGTCAGCAGATTGGATCGGAATGAACGTCGGCATTGGCCACAAGTATAATGTCCCGCATTGTGGGCAGCGTGCCGCTGTGTTAACAATGCCTCCGGGCAGCCCGCATTGAAGGCAGAGCCCGACCACCGTCTCGGTGTTGGCCACCCTGACTACCAGTACCCCGCCGGGTACCGAGTAGGGCTGGGTGGAGACCATAGTGCCCACAGTGGAGGAGCAGGCCATTCTTTTAGTAGGGACCACTTTCAGTATGGGTCTCTCCAAGTCAGTGGTTCCTCGCAACTGACCGGTAGAAGCTTCTGGGCCAGCCACTTCCTGCTTCGGCTCCTCCTTCCGCTGGCATAGCTGGAACCCGCCCCCAGGGGTTGCAATTATGGGCGGATCCCACAGGGGAATAGCATGCCCCTTAATTAAGGCCGCGCCTTTCTCAGTCCTGGTGGGCGCGGTCTGCGTTTTCGCGCCAATTTCCTCATCAGAGTGGGATTCTTGGGCCGCGGCTAGTTCCCGCCTTCTCCTGGCAGCTGCTTTCCGCGCAAAATATCCCTCCTTTTTGCACGTTACCTCCGCGGCCGGAACTACTTCTTGTAGTGGCGCCGTCTGGATATCAGTCCCTGGGCCCAGTGGGTGCATTCCCACAGGCCATAATTGAAAGTCACTCCCCCTGGTGGAAATCAGGGGAGGGTCCCATAGACTAAGCGGTTGACTCAGCACAGGGGCCGAGTGAGTCACTGTCCATGAAGGCGCAGCCGTAGCTTTCGCGCCATACCCCCCATCAGGGCGGGGCTCTGCTGTTCGCGCCATTCCCGGCCAGCTTTTTGCAAGTTCTGTATCAGCCATTTTCTCTGCGACTGGCCCATGCGGTCTCCCTAGCAAGCGGGAACCGCCATTTTGATTGGCTTTTAAGCCCGAAATGTCAGTTTGTTTGCTCTTCTCGCTGGGTTCCCCCCCAGTTATCACAATGTCCTCACACTCTTCAAGGGTGGCCCCTCGGTGTCCCAGGCAGGACAAAAACGGGGTAGCCACAGCCTTCGCTCCACTCCAGAGCAGATTAGTTAAAGACAGCTCAGCGACAGTTTGCTCTTCAGTGGGGCGCACGCCACGGGTGCCTTCCCCATCAGCCTCTGGTCGCCATTTTGGGCTCTCCGCACCACGCGGATCCTCCATTCCTTGGGTTGTCACGCTCTCGTACCAATTATCGTACATGGGGCTCCGCTCTGCGGGGCAGCCACCACACCAGTACAATAAAGATTGCTCAGATGCACCACCACATGTGTACCTGATCTAGGCTGGACTCATGTTGCACTACCTCAGGCTAGGCTCACTCTCTCAGTGTCTGCTGTAACTCCTTCCTCCCAGTCTGTGCTCCCTATGGTAAGTGTCTGGAATGGGCTAGAGTACTCTGGCTCTGCCATGCAGTACTTGGGGCGTCTACCTCTCTTGGTCAGCCTAGCGCAGACCCTCTCCAGGATTCCTGACCACGTTAACAGGCTATCCCTTCTGGCGTCCTACCAACTAGCACTACCTCAAAGTGACTCGGTCAGCTATACCCCGGCTCCAAACCCCTCACTCCTTTCAGGCCCCTAGGTCGTCCCTGCGAACTGACAATACCCTGTCAGCCCCTGACCACCCCTAGGTCCGTCCCTACGCAGCACAGAGTGGCAGCAGACGCTCTCCCTGTTTCCCAGTGTGCCTAGCTAGAGCCTGTCCTGATGACAGATCTGATCTCAGCAGCTCGCCTCCAAATGTAACGGTTTTTGTGAACCGGCCCGACCCACCCAATCTCACATTGGCCCCTGTGGTCTAACCGGTCCCCATTACAGTGTGATAGTGTCTGGTGGTGCACCTGTTGGCAACAGGACTCCTGAGTCTCCCGCATGATGGTGTGTGGGGAGGACCCGTCCAGACAGGCAGCTGAGGTAGTGTGCTGAGTCCTACCTAGTTCCAGTGCAGCGCCTCCACCTCATCAGGGTCCCTTCGGTCACTTGGGGATGGTCCTGGCGAGGAACTCCTCTGTGGTGCTCCTCTCTGTACATTCACTCCACACATGTACACGAGAGGGTTTGTGATTAAGAGCCTCTTTATTGGTTGAGGTGGGCTAACTGCCCCTCGCAGTAGTTTCTCTAGCCACTCATTGTCCCTCAGTGCTTCCCTTTGAAAGGTGTAATTCTCCTTTAATAGGGATTCCCTATCCCAGCCGGGATGTCTTTACCCTGTGCCAGGTCCCTGGACACAGTCTTCCTGTTCAGCTACTATAACATAACTCTTGCAGACTATTCAGAACTCCTGCAGAACTCAGGACTCAGATAGAACTAACTTTTAGACACAGTGCTGTGCCTTATGTACACTCTGGAAGCTGACACACCTCTGACATCACTAACCATGGAGTCAGAGCATGTGACCACTCCCATCCATACACAGGGCACCCCACCAGGGTGTGAGGGCAAACCTCCATAATTACTGCTGGCATGCCCACAACTTACCAGGCCTTACTGTCAGCAGGAGATGACTGTAGCCATTTTACATGACCGCTACATTTGTAATTTTAAAATGAACAATATTTTTATTTCCTTTGGGGGTCTTCAAATTGTGCAAACACAAGAAGAATTTATGACGGATGTGCACATTACATAAACCCTTGCAGCATTTTTTCCCTCACCTGTTCCGATAAATAACAAACAAAAAGGGCACGTTAAATGCTAAATTCAATAGCTGAAACTTAATAAAACAATCAGCACAGTCTTATGAATGTGTGAGGGGGTACATATAAAATTAGTGCGTTAAAAAAGAAAAAAAAAGAAAAAAAAAATTGTAAGTATGAGTATTTATGCAATGTTTTGCTTCATGTATACTTGACATGAGTAAATACTGGGATATGACAAAAAAAGTGATGAGATCGCAAAACACACACAATGTAATAAGAATAACGAAGCTGTATTGTTTCATCCCAGTAGTCTTGTTAATTGCTCCAAGAAAGTAGTTATACAAACAAACGCAGAAAGTGAGGTGTGCTAATGCCCTCTGTAACTAGCCCTAAATATAGAAAGTCTTTGTATCACCTGACTTAGATATTAAATAAAGGCTGTACTTGTTAAAGCAAAAATAGAGTGCATGAGTCTTCCTTACTAAACAACTATAAGCCTACAGTTATATACAGTACAAGGAACATCTGTCTGTATCCATGGTTAGGACCGCTACAGTAACAAACAGAAATGATTCATCAGAGGACAATGAGAACAATATCCCATGATCAACCCTGACTCATCAGATAAGAGAAGAAACTGCTGACTGAAGTGAAGGTCTCACAAGGGATCTAAGTAAACCAATGTCAGTCATAGATAGTATATAGGTAACAAGTAAAAAAAATTAAATTAAAAAAATATTAGATAAGTATAAATGTTAAAATAAATCTTTTTTTCAGTTCCACGGGGGCCCCTAAATGGGGTTGGGTATCAACTTAGTTTGCAAAAGTTACTCATGCCCCCTGCAAAACTAAAGGCCGGTTTGGAAATGTGAGAGAGAACGGCAATAAAGCTTGACCCAGAATTCATGTTACAATGTTAAGAAATAGTTGCAACAGGGTAGGGGAGCGCAATACAGGAGGGCCCCAGTCATGCGACGGGTCCCGTTCGAAGGATCCGCCGCAAAGCGAAAATTGCCATAAAGCGGAACCGGCGATTTTCGTTATGTGCGCATGCGCAGACTGGCAATGCGCCGTTCTACGCATGCGCAACATCAGCAAAACCTCCCATTCTGCGCATGCCCTACCCCGGACCGGCTCGTTCTGCGCATGAGCAGACATGGCGGCCCCCTTTACAAAGCAACCTGCGAGATCCTGGTCCGATCAACAACCCCACCTAAAAGGTCAAAACATGTTGCTACACCACGTGGGGGGAGGAGATGGGGGGTGGGGGAATCTAGAACCCGAGCTTTGGCTAGGGAGGTGGACCTGGATGAGATAAGGACCCTCTGTAAAGCGCTACGTAAAAAAAATAGCAGCGCTATACGAGAACAATTATTATTATTATCTACAGCTTCAAATCCCGGGAACATTTACCTATCGGTGACTGTTTTATGCTCTAACCCCAGGTAAAACATATTTCTATGTCAATATCACATTAATACAACACAACCCAATTATAGCCCAATCCGCTACAATGCGGATCCGCTTATAACGTGGTCTGAGCATACCTCCCGTTTTTAAAAAGGTAAAAAAAAATTTTTTTTTAATATCCAATGCTTTATTGCCTACGGGGACACACACACACACACACACACACACACACACACACACACACACACACACACACACACACACACACACACACACACAGACCCTCTGACTGTAAAACCTTGAGTTGACCCCAAGAATACCTTCTTCGCCGCGGGAGCAGAATGACTGTCCGCCTCCTTCCGGACAGAATGAGATTCTCTGCCCAGTTTTTCAAAGGTAGGCACCACGTTGCATACAGCCAGTGCTGCTTCTCGACCTTTTTGTTTGTCGGATCGTCCGTGCTGCAACAATGTGAGGGCTGGGGAGGCGCACGGGCCCCGGCATGCCCTCTGTGGGGGTCGGAGCGCCGCGCTACAATTGGTGCAGGCCCCCCTGACCGCCATGGAGTCCGGAGCTTCAGTACCCTCTTCCCGCCGCCATGCAGACGCCGTGCTGCCGGTTCTGATGTGCGCCCTCGCGCCAGCTGGGAACCTCTCCTCACGCGGAGCCGCCGCGCACACGCCTCCTCACACGGGCGCACGCCCACTTTGTTAAAGGCATAGGTGCCTCTGCACCTGGTTCCCACCTGTGTTTGATTCCTCCTGATCCCCGCCTCCAGGCTCCTGGCTTCTCATTTGTGAGTCTCTCATATATATTCCCTGCTCACCATTCACTCCTCGGCTGAGCATAGTCTATGTTCCTGTGTTCACCTCTCTTGTGCCTTGCCTTGTTCCCAGTCTCTCGCTGCCTTGTCCTGCTCCACTTCAGTGACCTCCTATGTACCGACCCGGCTCAACTCTTGGACTCCGCACCTCTGGCACCCCAACCTTGGCCAAGTACGCTCAACGATCCGTACCTCTCCGACGCTGACCTTGGCCAAGTACCCGCAACGATCCGTACCTCTCCATCTACAATCAAGACCCGCCCTCGCGGCTTTGGGTTGGTGTTGTACCGATCCCCCCTTGGCCTCGCGGTCCCGTCTAGTTTGTGGTGAGCACAACGTGACAAACAAGAACTCTAACTGACGGCAGACCTGCAACATAACACCGCGGTCACAGCTTGGCTCTTCAATACAGATTTTGCTCCTGCAAGAATTGCTTCTACCAGCGGTAAAATCCGTTGAGATGCGGTGGGCTTAAAATGGCCGATTAACCAATATGCAGCCAAAGAGGGATCACTGTGGCCTCTTTGGCAGAGCCTGTCTGCTCTGCATCCACACCTCTTCACAGACTGTAATGTTTTTTTTTCTTCTTTTTCCGGAACAGAATCTTTATTAAACCTGTTGCTTATCTTTGTGTGGGGGGTCAGCATGTCGACAAAAGATCTGCCTTAATGTATAAATGTATGTAAAATGACGACTTGACGTTTTTGTTTGTTTTTTTATTTTAATAAAGTCCTTTTTATTAAGCTGCTGCTGCCAGCGCCACCTCGCCCCACTCCGTATCCCCCACACACAGACACACTCCCCCCTCCGGCGGACGAGGAACCCCTGATCGCGGTGGCCATTTTTTAAAATTTGCGATCCCGGTTATAACGTGGTCTCATTATGTTGACTCCGAGCACTACGTTATAACGGGATTCAGCTGTACTAAGTTTTGAAATGATACTTCCTTCACTACTTTCGGTTGGTACCGCAGCCAAAAGTCTCTGCTAAGTGAATGTGTCCTCCAGACACATCTTAATAAAAGTTAATTTGCACTTCCAGTATACAGTGCTTCCTTTCCCAATATGTATATTAACTCCAGTTTTACACCATTAAAACTGCAGGCCAACCAAAATCCTACATGTTATTTTTTTTTTTATATAAATCAGTTCTGTGCTATGAGAAAATACTTGTAGTATTTTTGTTTGTTTAAAACAGCTCTGAATTAAATTTTGAATGTATTATAATGTAACAAGCATATTTTTTCTATAGCCACCATTGACAAAGTCACATACTCTTCCTCTTCTGAAACAGGCTTTGGCACACCCCTTTTTGAGCACAGCCCTCTCTCTAGCAGTGCACCAATTGTATTTAATGACTGCCTGGTCACATGATCTTCCCCACAGAACTTTTAATCTTTGATTCTTTTCTGCTGCACCGACAGCCATTTAGTGAACCCCTGAGCCGAATCTTCACCAATTGATTACAGGAGAATGGATCAATCGACAACTAAGCTAATTACTTATTGTGTGAATTATTATTTTTTTAAACCGGAAGCTTGGACTGCTGCTTAAGGCCCTGGCCATAGAGGTGTGCGGAGAGCGGAGGCGCGCTAACGCTGAGGCTCGCCTGCTTCAGTCAGCGCGATTGCACGGACTTGCAGGCGAGCCAGCGTGCGCAAAGGGAGCCGGGGGGAGGTGGTTGGAGGCGGGGCAGTGACGTCGCTGGGCCAATCACCCGCGACGCACTGATGTCAATGTCACGGCGCCGACGTCACGGCGCCGTGACGTTGACGCTGCTGTGCTGTGATTGGAGGTTTTCAGCCGACAGCGCGCTGAAAAACAGCTTGGCGCTCGGCTGAAACCTCCAACTCGTCAGCACGCCTGCGGACGCTCGCGTGAGCCCCCTCTCAAGGCATCCTCATTGAGGATGCAGGGGCTCAGCGCGGAGCGTCCGCACGCCTCAGCACGGCCTGTCCGTCTATGGACTCGGCCTTAACTAAATGATGTACTTTTCTGTTATCATTGAAAGCAGAGCAAGGTTTGTTTCTTCCCTTCAGTATTATTTTGTATCATTTTATAACCATACTTTTTTTTTGCAGTTTATTATAAATGCAGACACAATGACAATGTTCTTAGTAATCCCCTTATTTCCTTTTCTCCTTACCGTTCCCCATAACTCATTCCTCGTCCCTAGTTGCCACTTCCCCATAAGTTCATCCCCTTCTCTTTCAGTTATCTTATGTCTAGCTAACATACTGTACCTTTATAAAAATGTTCGCATAGCCGATCCCTGCCAACCGTTTACTTTTTGTACTATATTTAAATACGAAAAAGCAAAGCTACATACATTACATGGCTTCACATTTGCCAGACAAATCTAAAATTGCGCTTTTCAGTTTCAGATCACAAAGTTGGGGATTTGGTAATGCTCCAGAAAATGAAATTAATTTTGTTAGAAATAAGCATACGAGACAGAAGCTCCATTAATTTTTTCATCTGCTCAAATAAATAAATAAATAAATATATATATCTGTGGCGGTAGGCATAGCCAGCCTTCATTAATAAATGTGGAGCCCGGCTGGCTGCCCCTGAAACCATATGGTAAGGGCTGAGAGTGTCAGCTCTTGGGTCTAATATTGTACCTTACTGTGTTGCCTGTAATTTTGTTCCTCTGTTATACTGTCCCCCATAGGGGTATAAGCTAGGAACTGTGTATGTGGGGTTAACTGTGTAAGCCCAGTGGGCTAGTTAATGCATTCTCGGTGTATTCCCTTTGCCTTGTGGGCCTCCAGTGGCCTGTGCAAGCTTATAGGTGGATTGCCTTGTATGGGTGGCCTCTTATGAGAAATAGCTGCAGGGCAGGGACGTCTGGAACATGAGGGAAAAGGGGGGAAATATTTTAACCTGTCTTGCCTGCCAGCAAGGTATTCTTAGCTGGAGTCTTAGAGAAGAGAAGGTTTTAGAACCCCACATGATAGGTACAGATGGTGGAGTGCAAGCTCTTGTGTCTAAATGGTGGTTCTCTGTGTTTTAAAACTGCAATGCATTCTGTTTGTCCTGTGATTTAAACCCAGGTTGGTGACAAAAGGCAGTGTGAATTAGCACGTGAATTAGCATTTCAATGCCCCAGCTCAAATAGGGATTCCAAGCCCAAATCCCCCCAATTTATTTCCCTTATAACTATAAGGTCCCCCAAAGTATATTCTGTAAGGAAGTGTACTTTATATTGCGTTTTAATGTTTACTACAAGGTTCTATACAGAAAGCACAGGCATATGGTCAATATGCTAGCTAGTTTGCATAGATTCCATAGTTCAAAGAGGAGAGGAATGGCAGAGGGGGGAAACCATTTGGTGAGCAGGATGTTCAGATTAGGTAGTCTTTGTTTTACGTAAACACCGCGGAGCCAGGGAAAAACGGCCATGTATGTCAAAACTCATAAGCATGTTTTCCCTTGGCAAGTTTTGAATTTATCCCTCCTATCAGTGAATGCGTAATTTCAATCCCTGCTGTAATTGGCTATTACACTCCTCAATGATTTAGATAGGAATTCAGCCTATATAAGAGCATGCAGTAAAAGCAGCTCTCTCTCTTTTTCCTGTTGGAGATCTGAAGACAAGCAGCTGCTGGCGGGCCTCTCAAAAGGTGCTTCTGTGAAAGAGCTATTCACACAGGGAAGCATGGGGAGGCCTAGCCAGCAGGCTGGATTTCGGTCCAGAGCCCAGAACCAGGGCCCCATCAAGGTAAGCCTTTGCTGAACAGGCGCCTTGCAACTAGGAAAGGGTAGATCTCTTCCCCAGACCCCCGTAAGTGTGTATATTCTCTGTTTATTGTATTTCTGTGCGTTTCCGAGGTCTTATCCAAATAAACCGCAATTTATTTTACTGCCTGTTTTGCCTTGTGACTGATCCCTTAAATATAAAGGTGTATTTGGCCTGCCCTACCGTGACAATATCTTTTACTTGGGATGAAGGGGTATCACATATAAAAGGCAGATACATTATTCTATGTGGTTACCTATTCAATTTAGATGTCAAAATGAGAAGCGAACAGAAGTCCAAAGAGGCGTGTTATACACGACAGAGCTACCACCTCCTTTCCAGGCCCTCTCCCTGGATAATTAGGTGCTGTCAACCTACAATATTTCTTAGAGGAATATAATTTAATAGATGTGTGGAGATATGACAAACCCACAAGTTAGAGACCATTTCTATTCTCCTCCACATCAGTCATGCAGGAGAATTGAATACATACTGTGACCAGGCAGACATTTGGGTTCATTCTCTTATGTTTGTCAGCGATATCGAAGCAGGTGTTAAGAGTAAACATTATACAACAAGATCCCTTCTGTTGTTTTAGGAGCCGGCCACTTAAATTGGCACCTGGCCCTTTAAGAGACAAAAGAAAATAAAAATAAAAACCTAGCTCCCTCTTGGAGCACGGACTGCGCTCTTACTGCTGGTCTGCCTTACCAGCCTAGAACCAACTATTTTCTCCGACAGGCACAGATACAGTAAGCCAGTACCTGCACTCTCTTCTTCCCTCCCTTCCCCCAGTCTGTCCCAGTTTCCAGCTGCAGTGTCTGCAAAGAGGTCACTTCTTCAAGCAGAGGGATTCTTCCCAACAGGTCTTTTCCTTCCTGATGCTGGGAGTTGTAGAGAACACCTCCTCCCCACACCAGTGTATGTGAAGCTCTGCTCCAACTGTATTCTTAAAAAGGTACCCAATTGCAGCACCTGGTTTACATACTGTACTTGGGCTGTGTGTAAATCTGGCCCGGACGTCCAAATCCTCGTACGGATTTCTTATTATTTCCAGTTGGTGTCATTCCCACCATATCTATTGAGAGATCTCTCTGTCCAAACGGCTGCTCAGTGGACATAGGTAGTTAGACCACTCCCTAATGTCAGTGAAATCAGAAAATGTATGACCCGATCTAGTGTAATTTTGTTGGCATTTAATTCAGATCATTACTCTCAATTCATGAGGTATTTAAAACCCTGAAGGAGGAAATATTCTATTTCTCTCCAAATTAGTCTCCAGACATCGTCAATTTGACACTCTGGGAAGCACACAAATCTAATTAGAGAAAAGTTGAGAGCTCTGGCCACACAGTAAGAAGAATTGCTCTGGAATAGAGAGGTTTCCTGCCAAATTAATATCTCTGGAAAGTAGACAGACAACGATTCCCCAGTTACACTGAAATAATTAACTTTTAGTTTTTATAAAGTTCCTAGCTGCCACGGGAGACCAGGTTATTTACACCTTTTTACCAGGATCATTCATTGAGCAAAACAAGGCAATGAAATAAATTGTAATTTATTCGGCATATATTCACTTACACACGATAGACAAAACACAGATAAAAAGACACACTTACTGTGGGACAGGGGTAGAAAACTCCTAGGTGCAGGGAACCCTACAGAAGAGTTTTACCCTGACCGGGACTTAGCCCGAAATCTCCTGAAACTGAAATCGACATGAAATTGCATCCACCACAGTACGTTCTCTTCTGAGAACTTGGTCCCTCCTGACCGTAAATTACTCCAAATTTCCTGGAACTCAAAATCGGCATAAAATCGCAGCCACATCTGCTATGATCGTTTATGAGAACTTGGGCGCAAAAGTCGGGACTTAGTCTCTGGCGGGTAGGCTTTTCAGGCTTGAAATCGAAGCCAGTTGCTCTGCTATTCTCGCAAGAGCAACTTTTAAAAACCCGCCCGCGCTCTTACAACAGGGAACTCCGAATCTGATTGACTCACAGATTCTTATAGTATTCTGAGTTTCATTCACAATACTCAACAACCAAAGAACACGTGGGAACTATCCCAAGCAACCAATCAGAGCCAAGCCGGCTAGAAAAGCCAGGTCAGCAGGAAATATGAAATAGCCAATGAGACATGCGCAAGCCTGCCACCTCTCTACCTGGCTATCTCAATACTACCCGCTGGGCAAGCTCCACCAGGTCTAGCAGAACAAGTGGCAGCTCGGAGGACTGCCATTGTTCTCCGGACCTTGGTAAACCGCCTTTTCCCGCTGATCAAATGCTATTTACACCTCTGACTGCTTTGAAATCCGATGTCCAGCAGACTTACCGGCACCTATAGGTTAGCTCTGGCTGTTGGTTTGGACATACGTTCCGAATGTAACAAGCATATTACATTACATTATTAAAGTATATGTTTAATACACTTCTAAGTCTCTGGATATGGGAACAGAAGAGGAAAAATGTTGTAGTTTATGTCTATCTGCATTATTCCCCACACACTTTCCCTTGGACTCTCAGAGTTCCCCCTCAACCTTACATACGGTTGGGGCACCCACAAACCCTACACTGGTTCTGGGTCACTTGGGCACTAGCTGGGGTACCCCCCTTAACCTAGGGATTCCCTCAGCTCAAGGGATACCTATTCACCCCTGTACCTTATTCACCTTTCTGGGCTATGCTGATGCAGGGTACCCTAGTGGCGAGTCGCGCTTGCGTTTTCAAGAGGAAGTATTGCCGGGACAGTGTGTCTACAGGTATCCGACTCCCGGGTAAATTCATAGGGGAACCGACAACTCTGGGCTCCAACCTCCTAGGCACAGTCTGTCAACGGTTCCTCCGCAAAACCCTGATTTATTTAGATTTTATATAATGGATGGATGGATGGATGGATGGATATATATATATATATATATATATATATATATATATATATATATATATATACACATACACATACATACACACACACACACACACACACACACACACACACACACACACACACACAATACCTTTTGGTTAACTTTGGAATTAAACTAGAGACTATATCATAATGAATCCCAGCCTGCTTTTCTTCTTCAGCTCTATGTCACATACAATGGGATTTTATCCTTAAGATTGTGATTGGTTGTTTTGTGTTCACACTCTTAATTGCAGATTGCACACAGATGCAATTTGGCGTTTGTGTCGCTTTAATTAATGTTTGTTCAGATCACACTCCCTACTCTTAGGCAAAGCTGTGTGAACCACGTAAGAGGGGGACATGGACGCTGTTCTAGATTTGTGCCATTAAAGCCTTCTATTTTTGATTCCTGGGTGAACTGAGTTTTTTTGCCAAGCATTGCCGCTGCTCCGGATACAACTGCATTCATATGCTCTCTCTTCGCCTATCTCCAGAGGTCGGGCAATGGGCAGATGCGAATGCTAAATCTACCTCTTCTCTGAGGAAGTCCTGAAGGCTCTGAAATCCTCCAAAGCCCCAGGCCTGGATGGCTTCACCATTAAGCATTATAAGAAAATTGCACCAATATTTTGCCTCCATCTCACTAGGCTGTTTCCCAGAGTGATGCTCGCTGCAAACATTATAGTAATTCATAAATAAAGGAAAAGATCTTGGCACCTGCTCGAACTATAGACCAATCTCACTCATAAAACACAGACAAAAAGTTTTGCTAAAATCCTCACTAATAGACTTAATGTCTTTCTCCCTGAGCACTCCCACCCAGATCAAAGGGATTTCATTAGGGGCAGACAAACACTAGATAACACCAGAAAAGTTATTGGCCTGATCCATATTGCCAAGGTGGCCGAGATTCCGGTCACGATTCTCTCCCTTGATGTGGAAAAAACTTTTGATCGTGTTAATTAGAAATTAATGCGGTCTACATTTTGGCTTCTCTGGAACATTTCTCAGGGAAGTCCACGCGCTGTATTAAAGCCCCTGTGCTAGTCTGTGCAGTATGAGTCTCAGTAAGAATTCCAGTTCAGTTATATTATTATACTGTAATTAGGTTTGAATCAGGTGTATAAAGACAAAATGCCACGCATACAGTATGATTATAGTCTGATTTGCAATGATTCTCTCTTTTATACATATTATATCGCACATATGTATTATATATGATGTAATGGTGGTTAATTGATATCTTCTGATAGATTAAGTTACATTAGGATAGGATTTTAAATTATTATTGGATTGGAGATGTGCTGGGTTGTCTGAGTGATACCCTCGGGTGACATTTGAGTGACCATAGACAACTATGGTTAGAGCTGATGCAACCGTAAGAGGCCATGGCATCAGGTTGAACTAATGAGTTGTAAGATCTTTCCAGAAGACATGCCATATTTGGTTATTTCCTTGTATGGAGGGTGGGCAATTCCTTATCAGATATGACATCAGTTTTAAGCTGTAGGACCTTATCTGCTAATAGATGCTATCTACAATAGCAAGGGCTATCCAAGGGATATTATCTGGATAAATACCGATATATGAAGTTTGTAGAAAGGACAGAAGGATTACACCCAGGAGGATGGCAGAGGGATTACACAGAGAAAGAGGAGAGAAGGGTTAGCACCAGGAGAAAGGAGAAACCAGGTTTAACATCATGATACCAAGATCAAACACAAAGGATTCTACTCAGGAATAGAATAATATGCAACCATCTTTGAAGATATAACTTATTTGAAAGTCATCGCCATTTTGTACTATTTTTGTACGTACTAAAACCAAAATGTGGAGTACATAAGCAGCACAGAATTGGGAGGGTTATGCTTTCTCTGCCTGCTTGGAGACCTGGGGGGAGTGGGCCTTCCAGATTTATTATCTTACTTTTAAGCATCCCAATAAAGCTACCTGATACTATGCCCCCCTACTTTTTTTTTTTTTTTTTACTTATATTTTTATCAAGTTTTCAAACATAAATTGGAGGGGAAAGGATACAAAAAAGATAAAGAGGAGGGAGGGGAAACAACCATTTTTTATCCAAATTCTTTACCAGCATCAACAATCACATTACATATTATACAATATCTTATAGACAATACCTTACGCACAAAACACTCCCAAATCAACTCTTCCTCCGAGGGGACCCCCCTATCCGGCATCCCAGGGATCCCAGACCCTAGCATACTTCTCCGTAGTATGGTTCAGAGACGAGGTAAGTTTCTCCATTTATTGGACATCAATGACCCTTCTAATAACCTCTCTTCTGGAGGGCGGGAGTATTTTTTCCCAAACTGCTGCTACAGCGCATCTAGTCGCCATTAGGATATGCAGGATCAATCTAGATATATAGTGGTTCACATCCTCCATAGGTTTAGCCAAAATAATTAAAATTGGATCTAACGGAATCTCAACATCAGTTACATCTTTTATTAACTTCAGAACGGTTCTCCAGTATGTCTGCATTACTGGACAATACCACCAAAAATGTGCCAGGTCTCCTAATTGACCACATCCCCTCCAACATATATCAGTGATCACGGGAACATCTGTTTTCGTCTTTTGGGGGTGTAATACAGTCCTGCGTAACAAAATGTTATAAATATTCCTTTGTTACCGTACAGATAGACGTTTTACCCGCATTTTCCCAAATATATTCCCAGTCCTCACTCGTTATTTCAGCCTGAAAATCCAAGGCCCACTGATCCATATATTTGTGGGTCGGGTATCCTGTTTCGGGGCTAAACTCTGAAGAGAGACATCAACCCCCCTTTGATCGGGTGTAGTTAGGAAATTCCTCCTCATAGAAACCCTGGCACATAAAATGACGAACCTGCTTATATATCTATACAGCTCAGTTTGGGGGAGGTCATACTTTCTCATCAACTCAAATGACATTAGCTTGACCTTTTCTATCAAATCTCCCACCTCCAGAATCCCTCTGTCTCCAAATTTCAAACCTCTGTCCCCGAAACCCCAGATTACAAAACAAAACAATTCAAATTTTTGAGCTCTCTAGGTGTTTTGTTGGATCCATTTCAAGAATAAAGAATTTATTTTACTGTGAGCCTCCTCCTGTTTTTCTGGCAGTGCGCTGCACTTCTCCATTTTCTCTCTCCTATTCCTCCTTCTGGTGGATCTGCACGCCGCCTGGAACTGCATTTGGACCGCACTGAGGACCTGGGAGCTACAACAGTGAGTTACCCCTGTGGGTTTATGTATTCATCAGCATCGTATGGGACAATATCTGTACTATATATGTGTGCCAGTGAGCACTAGGTACTAGTCCCTTGCCCCCTGCCAGGGATGCTGTACTAATACCCTATACAGTGGAATGGTCCAAGCGGAGATTTATACTTTATGAAAAGGGACTCAATTCGTTTCTGATGCGCTGGTCATCTACATTTGATAATGGTTGAAAGGCAGGGTTGCAGACCTGTTTAAGACATGTGAATGGGTTCACCCGTGATATTCTTTATTGGAGATTATAGACATACACACATACATACTGTATATACACAAACACATACATACATACACATTCACAAACTAATAGACGATACCGTTCTGTGGCTAACTAAATGCTTTTATTTGTGCAAGCTTTCGAGATACACTGATATCTTCTTTCGGGGGCGTTACATTGAGTGAAGCCAAAAAAGGGTTTTTACTTTAAAAAAGTGCATACTTGAACAGTTTGAAAACCGCTGGTCTATGATGACGCAACCGTCCAATAATAACTCTTAATTATACATGACCAATGCAAACATAAAAACACAAAACTGTGGCATTGATGAGCGATATAAACATCCATAGATTAAAAATAGAAAAGGAAATTGGATAAAAATAAATAGAAAATAAATGTTTATATGGTAAAAGGTGAAAGTAATCCTTTATAAATAAATAAATAAATTTAAAAAAAACGAAAACATGCAATTCATGTAGACCGTCAAACTGCCTCTACCTGGTCTCCTCCCCATTCAAGAGACACGTTCAAAATAGCCTCAGCGTATTTGTTGGAGGCATAGCTAGCAATCACTGCTCTGCTCTTCAAAGTTGCGGCTGGCAATGCTGCGCAAAGCAATATGCAAGGCATTATGGGGAGTGACTTTAGAGAGCAGACTGACAGCTCTGCCTCCAATCATTTTCCTTGAGCATGGTCTTTCCAGCACTGAACCCTACTGCCTCGGAGGTAAAACTGGCAACATAATGCCATACCCTTCCTGGAATAAAAATATTCCTTCAAAAACATTTTAGAGGAGTATTTTTCCTCCACAGACAAATATTCGACTAGAACCTCGGCTCCTGAGGCTGTCTTTCTACCACAAGAAATCCCTAAAGCTCGCAAGGAATGCTCTGCAACGTCATGAGAATGCAATTTTACAGAGCAAATGGAGCCAAGGCACCAATTAACAAATAAATCATTCATTGGCTAGGTATGATTAATGTTCCATTTCCCTTTAGAATAGGATTAAAACATTGGTCACGTGTAGTGGTTGGATGCAGATTTTGCATGTACAGCCTTATCCAACACAAGAAAGAATGGCCCCTTGTTTGACATCATGACCAGTTCACTGATCTAGATTGTATATTGAAACATGGCGAGACATGTTTGTAAGGATCTACAGTATGGCAGAGCCAGAACTTTCCTTATGTTAAATCACAAACCTGGCCAATAAATACAGAAAATTGCAGTAACATTTCTATGCGTTGGCTTAACTGCAACAACCTCTCTGGTGCTAATTGTTAACTACTGGGACATTTAAAAGGTCCAAAAATCCTATCTTTACCCAGGTCGCTCAGTTACTGTGTAGCATCAGCCTCTTAACCCTTTGAGTGCCAGAGGGGTCGCATGATGGCTCCGACACTGACGACGGAAGGGGGAGGAGTAATCCCCCCTCCACCCACTGTTACTTCAGATCGCATTCTGAGCTCCATAGGTCCGCAGAATATGATCTCGTCTAAGGTAACAAGCATCTATGTTTGTACTTCGCTACTAAGTCATGTGGCACCTAGGGTGTCAGAACCCAAGATGTATTAGCTATGTAGGGTTGGCTTCTACAAAAATACTGAATACAATAGTGAAGGTGGGACGCTGTCGAGAAACACACACACACACACACACTCACCTCTCTCTCTCTCTGCTGTTTCATACTCATTGGCCCCACCCCCAGGCTCCTGACACCTACTCCTGATAAGCTGCATTACCCAGCAGCAGCCAATCAGGACGGAGGAAGCTGCCCAACCCCCTAGCAATAACCCTGCTTTCTTCCTGCCCGGGGAAATCCTGCGGCCCCCCAAAGCCTGTCCGGTTACTAAGTCCAGAGAGGTAATACCGTACACATACATGTCCAGTATTACCTCTCATTTTTTACTGGACAGTGTCCAATACAGGACAGTTCGGGTCAATACCATACACCTGGCAACCGTATAAAGCCGGGTATGTTCAACAGCACTCAGAGTTAAAGCAGCAATCTCCACTACCAACCCCAACCTTTTATTTCCTTTTTGTACAGTGTGGGAACTAGGGGGTATTCAGCGCTGAACCGCAGCTCAATTGAGCCACTAATTACTGGTAGGAATCTCAGCAATTGGTACTACAGGTACAGAACTTCCTAATTTTTAAATCGCCTGTGTCAAGCGGGCCCAAGCAAAAGCCACGAAATAAGGACTTCCTATCGATCCGCATGACACATCCGCGGTCGCTGCTGCAATGTACTTTATTCTCAGTTGTTATGACGTGGAAGAAGTAAATCTGCAAGGGGAACATCTAACAAAAAGGTAGAAACGTTAAACAAACGGGCTGTGTAAAATTGGATCTAAGGGAACGCAACTATTTTTTTTGCTTACAAATGTCCACCGAATAATTTGTTTAACCCTTTAAAGAGAGATCTGCAAAGCAGTAGAAGGGAAAGAACTGAAGACCGTTCCAGCAATTAACTGGTTACATTAGCTGACGGAGCTACGCGCACATAAATCTGAACATGCTATACACAATTTAATAGATTTTGATTATTATGTTCCATTTTTCTAAGTTTTTCAAAGTATCAGCTCATCACATAGAAAGGAACTTCGCTTTCTTGGACATTCTTCTCATTAGAAAGCTATTTTTGAAACCAACGGTAATACAGCACAATGTCACTTAAAAGCAAGTGTGTGGGAAATTGGCATAAGGAAAGGCAGAGTGATGTATCAGTCTGTTGCTATGTGAATTCCATAACAATATTCTCATACTCCATTTCCAGTATTGCTTAATGGATATCTGACCTTTGCACCCTTACAATTGTGCATTATTTCGCATCATTTAATTCTTAATTCTTGTGAATAATATCAGATCCACAATATTTTATATTTAATAAACATACATGGACACGTTTAGACAAACAAAAAAACAGGAAGTGTCATTGGCCTGACTTGCCAATAAACAGTACCATACTGTTAAGATGCAACTTGCAATGCAAATTAACCTTTTAATTGCCCAAGTGGTAGAATACTGCATATAGATAGGGCCAATCGTCACAGGCGCAGAGAGAGAAAAACTACACCAGTTGAAGGCGTAACACCGATTCTCTCTTCCCCCACCTCCTATAACCACTCCCCAAAAACACCATGGCGTAAGAGGAACAATTTGGGGCAAAACATTACACGATACATTGACGCAGAGTCATAAAATGACACAATTTGGAACAATGCTCGAATTTGTAATGCTTTATTCAGATCCCTCACAATAAGGCCGCGATTATACCTGAAATCGCACGCGACGGCAAATAGTTTCAAAACAATAAAATGCAATGAAAGCGCACATACCAATCGCGACGGTAGCGCCGCGACATGCTGCACAGCTGTCACATGAAGAGATGAGATTTTGTTTTTCACAGGTGACAGCCAATCACAGTGCCTCTTAAACAAATCAAACACACACACACACACACACACACACACACAAAGAGATAGAGGGAGAAATAATCTGGCCATGTCTCCCTGCAGTAGTGCTATAAATCGCTTCTGCATGTGCACATGCAGCACCGCTATGTCGCTACGATGATGTCACCGGATCGCTCTGCAGTTTCTGGTATAATTGAGGCCTAATGCGGCAGTAGTTGCAGAAATATAACGGCCAAAAGTAAATAAATAAATTATATTAAACAGCCATAGATGTGATCTGCCAGGCTCTGTTTATAGCAGCATTTCCTACATGTAGCTTTGGCTTGTGCACACATCAAGAGGTACAATCAAAAACACGTATCTGCAATTAATTGTCCTGGGAAGGAGAAATGCAGTACTACAGCAATAAGTGATCTGTGCTAATTAAGGGAAAGGCAACACTGAGTTCAGAATGCTTATTCTGTTTCATTGGCTATAAATGATTAGCCTTTGCATATTTTTATACTAATTATTTGTGGTGTTACACTGAAAGTATTTACTAAATTGCTAATGTTAATAGCCTCAATTACGTGGTTAATTTGGGTAAACCATGTTGTACTGTACATTGTGAAATAACCATAACTTACTGTGTACCGAAAAAGATCATATTTAAAAATGTTTCTTACACCTTAGCACAGGGCTGCACAACACGCGGCCCGCGGCCCGCCTGGCCTCTCTGTGCGGCCCACCTGGCCTCTCTGTGCGGCCCACGATGAGATTTAAAAAAAAAAAAAAAACCTTTGAAAAAAAAAAAAAAATTTAAAAAATAAAGTGGCGGCGATTCCCCGCGGTCCCGGCGCGCATGCGCAGGGCCCGCTCCCGCTCCTTGCTCCCTCTCCCCCCCCACCCCCCGCTCGCAACGTGGGACGGAGGGGGAAGTCACAGCCAGCTGAGCTCTTCTGCGGCCGCTCCCCCCCCCCTGATCCCAACGTGGATATGTGCAGGGGGGTGAGGTGAGGTACATTGAGGTGAGGTGCAGGGGCGGGGGTGAGGTGCAGGGGGGTGAGGTGAGGTACATTGAGGTGAGGTGCAGGGGCGGGGGTGAGGTGCAGGGGGGTGAGGTGAGGTGCATTGAGGTGAGGTGATGGTGAGGTGCATTGAGGTGAGGTGCAGGGGGGTGAGGTGCATTGAGGTGAGGTGCAGGGGGGTGAGGTGAGGTGCATTGAGGTGAGGTGCAGGGGGGGTGAGGTGCAGGGGGCTGAGGTGCAGGGGGGGTGAGGTGCAGGGGAGGTGATGTGCAGGGGTGATGTGAGGTGCAGGGGGTGAGGTGCAGGGGTGATTGGAGGTGCAGGGGTGATTGGAGGTGCAGGGGTGATTGGAGGTGCAGGGGTAATTGGAGGTGCAGGGGGGTGATTGGAGGTGCAGGGGGGTGAGGTGCAGGGGATGTGATGTGCAGGAGGGGGGAGGCGATGTGCAGGAGGGGTGATGTGAGGTGCAGGGGGTGAGGTGCAGGGGTGATTGGAGGTGCAGGGGTGATTGGAGGTGCAAGGGGAGAGAGTGATGTGAGGTGCAGGGGGGGAGAGTGGTGTGAGGTGCAGGGGGGAGAGTGGTGTGCAGGAGGGGGGAGGTGATGTGCAGGAGGGGGGAGGTGATGTGCAGGAGGGGGGAGGTGATGTGCAGGAGGGGTGATGTGAGGTGCAGGGGGTGAGGTGCAGGGGTGATTGGAGGTGCAGGGGGGTGATTGGAGGTGCAGGGGGGTGATTGGAGGTGCAGGGGGGTGATTGGAGGTGCAGGGGGGTGATTGGAGGTGCAGGGGGTGATTGGAGGTGCAGGGGGTGATTGGAGGTGCAGGGGGTGATTGGAGGTGCAGGGGGTGATTGGAGGTGCAGGGGGGTGATTGGAGGTGCAGGGGGGTGATTGGAGGTGCAGGGGGGTGAGGTGCAGGGCATGTGATGTGCAGGAGGGGGGAGGGGATGTGCAGGAGGGGTGATGTGAGGTGCAGGGGTGATTGGAGGTGCAAGGGGAGAGAGTGATGTGAGGTGCAGGGGGGGAGAGTGGTGTGAGGTGCAGGGGGGAGCGTGGTGTGCAGGAGGGGGGAGGTGATGTGCAGGAGGGGGGAGGTGATGTGCAGGAGGGGTGATGTGAGGTGCAGGGGTGATGTGAGGTGCAGGGGTGATTGGAGGTGCAGGGGGAAAGAGTGGTGTGAGGTGCAGGGGGGGAGAGTGGTGTGAGGTGCAGGGGGGGAGAGTGGTGTGAGGTGCAGGGGGGGAGAGTGGTGTGAGGTGCAGGGGGGGAGAGTGGTGTGAGGTGCAGGGGGGGAGAGTGGTGTGAGGTGCAGGGGGGGAGAGTGGTGTTAGGTGCAGGGGGGGAGAGTGGTGTGAGGTGCAGGGGGGAGAGTGGTGTGAGGTGCAGGGGGGGAGAGTGGTGTGAGGTGCAGGGGGGGAGAGTGGTGTGAGGTGCAGGGGGGGAGAGTGGTGTGAGGTGCAGGGGGGAGAGAGTGGTGTGAGGTGCAGGGGGGGAGAGTGGTGTGAGGTGCAGGGGGGGAGAGTGGTGTGAGGTGCAGGGGGGGAGAGTGGTGTGAGGTGCAGGGGGTTAGAGTGGTGTGAGGTGCAGGGGGGGAGAGTGGTGTGAGGTGCAGGGGGGGAGAGTGGTGTGAGGAGCAGGGGGGGAGAAGGATGTGAGGTGCAGGGGGGTGGGATGTGTGTGGTGTGCAGGGGGGTATTGTGTGTTTGATGTGGAGAGGGAGTATTATGTGTGTGGGTGAGGGGGAGATGGGGGTATGAGAGATAGATGGGGAGTATCGCAAAGGTTGATAGTGAGGGGTTCTGGGGGAGATATGAGGATGATGATGAGGGGTGCTGGAGGAGATATGAGGATGATGATGATGATGATGATGATGATGATGATGATTTTTACCCGTGCGGCCCAATTTTTTTTTCCTTGGAGCAGTTCGGCCCTTCTCGCTTTACGAGTTGTGCAGGCCTGTCTTAGCAGATGGGCTTCATCTAAACTTCAAGTAAATGTTAATATTTCTCACCTTACAACAAAGTCACAACGGTGTCAGTTTTGGATTGTGTTTTTCAGATGTTAGATCCAGTTGGGATAACTGGATTTCCGGCTCAAGCCCCCATTACCACCAACCACACGATAATCAGAATACATTTATCACGTTTCCCCCTCACATTTGTTGAGGCGCTATGTCAATATGGCTAAATTTGCCTGCAACGAGCCATACGGATAGTCAGCTGGCACTCAGTGGTCCGTGCTAAGTATGGAGAGTAATCTAAAGAGAGTTTGTACTTTTCTGTTAAACATTTGCAAAAAATAAATGTATTAAATATGTTGCCAGAAAACAAGAACGATTGGGTAATAATACACCATGCAGAATCTGCAGAAAATGAAATAGAACATTAGTCTGGGTATTATCATTGGCGCTTGAACACCGCTGGCATCAAATGTTCTCCAAATGTGGTCCAGGATTAGCTAAAAAGAATTGCAGGTAACTGCTCTGCAGCCTATTGCCCATTTTAATAAGAGAAGGATACGTTTAAGAACCCCTTTTCCTACATATGCAATACATAGGACGAACTCACCAATAAAACACCTTTTTTTATACCACTCACGCATTTCACAAATTAAAGAGAAAGAAAGACAGTCAGCAGAGAAGTAAGGGGAAAGCAAGAACGCTGGAGAAAGAGAGGCAGCAATAACTGGGGATATCATAAGGTATTAAAGGAAAGTGATGGGGTTGGGGGGAGAGATGGGAGAGAAAATGAGCAGGGGCGAGTGGACGGAAGGAGAGAGAAAAGGAGTAGGCAAGGAGAGAGAGAGAAAAGGAGTAGGGGAGTGAGAGATAGAGGAAGAAAACTCTGCTGCACTTCGTTTATTTTTGTTTTGAAAATGTAAAGGGAAAAAAAAAATGTAACGGGTAAATAATGCTAATGAAACCCTGATGTTTAAGCAGAATTTCCTCTTGCCGATTTGTTTTATTCAGTGCAGCAGATCTATACATTTATGCAATGCAATTATCTAATCTACTAAGATTCTTCTTCCCAGGGCCCGCAACGCGGTGGATAGGTTGACCAGATGTCCCAGTCCCCAGTCCCAGTATTAGGCCTTTGTCCCGACTTTTTGGGCTACTGTTCCAGTTTTCTATCGGCGCCGCCCACGCATGATTTCGTCACCATCCGCAAGTTTTTGCACCAGGTTATATAAGCCGATATGTGGCCTCAGACAGAACCCTTCATGAAATAGTTCAATTTGTAGAAAGGTACACAAGCGTTTGCCTAGGTGTGCCTCATGAAATTTAGGAACGCATAATAAGTATGTACAGTACACTGTAACTTCTAACTGAATACTGTATTTGTAACAAATTACTGCACTCTGATGAATACCGTTCTAAACGCCCCCCCCCACCCCCTCTACAGTAAGTATTATCTAATACTACACAACTGATTTTTATTTTTGTAAAACAAAGGGAAGGGATACAGAAATAGAGAAAGGGAGAGGGGATGGGGTTAGGTACCACCAATTTAACACCGGTATCAAAAGAAACAAAAATGCAAAAGTACAAAGAAACAGAAATACAACGACACCGTACAGTCCCAGCTCCAAATATCACACAGGATCACCATGTCTGAAAGAAGAAATATATAGCCCTCCATCCAGTGACTAAACCGTTCACCTGTTCCCCCTAGAATTCCAGGGTTCCCAAACCACTTGGAATTTTCTTGAGCTATGTCTAACATAAGCAGTTAATCTCTCCATAGATTGCACCTCATTTATTCGCAAAATGGTCTCTCTCCAAGTGGGGGGGCAGGGACTTTTTCCAGGCCGCGGATATTGCGCGTCTAGCCACGGTCAGAATATGCGACAATAATTTATCGTAATTTTCATATAGATTATCTAGCGGCTTAGCCAAAACCATTGTAAATCGGATCTAGGGGGATCCTTATCCCGAAAGTCTCTCGCACTAGGTTCTGCACTACACCCCAGAACCTCTATATTATGGCGCAGAATCACCAAATATGTGCCATATCACCAACACCCCCACAACCTCTCCAACCTCTCACCAAAATAGATCTACCCTCCTCATCACTTTTTATTTCTTCCATTTGGAATGGGATATCATGTTTTAACAGAATAGCTGCTCCTCGTTTATTTTTGGAAAATGAAGAATGTAAGCCAACAGGTATTTGCCCCGAAAAGTGTTAGGAGGGTCCCGCGTGTTAAAATGGGTTCCCTGGAGAAATAGAACGTCTGCCAGCAGTTTCTTAAATTCACTCAAAGCTAATCACCTTTTTATTTGAGTTTAGTCCTTTTACATTTAAAGACTTTTGCAGAATGCGTTAGATATAAAATGGAGTGTGGGTGCACAGATGTGACTTGACTGGAGAACTTACTACGAACCGCTTCGGTAGAGGAAGACGCATCTTCGTCGATGATCTGTGGTGGTACCAGGGAGGGTTACACCTTGGGCAGGGGGGAAAAAATTAGGGAAACAAACAAAAAACAACCACACAGAGTATATGGAGGTGATGGATCTAATATCCATCCTTAAACCTGTTAGCTGATGGTCCTTGTGTGGACCAAAATAAAGGGCTAAAAATGCCCAAATGGTGGGGGGGACTCAAGCATCGAGGATTCCGGAGCACTCCGAACTCCGCTGAAAGACTCCTGTTAATCATTCCCTCTAAAGCGGTTAAACCCTAAACACAAATCCCTTTCATAGTAACCACAATAAAAAATGTAAAAAAAAAAAAAAAAAGAGGGAGAAATAAATGGGAGTATAGCATAAAACCTAAAATCGGAACATTTCAAACCACAGTAATTTTAGCAAAAACAACATTGAGGCCGAGAGGAAATCGTCCGTTTCTTAAATTTTGTAGTCTCCCCCTAGGCCTAATGGGGCCCGGGGGGTCCACGAGAATGTCAAACCTCGCCGGGGAGAAAAGATCACCACGGTTCATATATTCTGAACTGCCAACCTCCTCCACCGGTCGACCCAGGTCAGCCAAAGCAAAGATCCGGTTAATCCAGTCAGGTCGGGAGAGCGAAGTCAGGGGTTTCTGATACACAACTGATTTATGCAGTAATAATAATAATTTAAAAAAAAAAAAAAGGATTTTGAATGAAATGCTGCTTTAAGAGGTGATGCGTGGTTATGGCAAGGTTGAAAGCATCATCAGTATTGGTTAGTTAAAAAAAAAAATAAACGTTGATTCAGGCTACAGCTAAGGTCTGTATTATAGTGTACGCGCATTGTGGCGCAAGCGTTGTGTATATGGGCCAAACGATAATGTGCGCGTCTAGGAGGCGTGGCCGTGATGTCACAAGAGTAGGTTTTTTTTCCTGCCTCACAGGCTCACAGTGTCACGTGGCACGGCAGCCACACGAAAAGACACATTTCTTTGTCTTTCCAACGCTCTCTGCCATAGGGAGACAGGTATTTCTCATTGACGCGCACATAATACAGACCTTATTCCATGGCTGCAGTAACTCTCCGACTGGTGAATTCAGATTATGATGTTGGAAAAATTTTAAATTTGAAAATATATCCAGAACCTATTCACTGAAAATAACAAGGTGGTATGAGCAAATACAGTAAAGAAATTTTAAAACTGCAAGAGCAGGCTACAAAATAGAACAGTATGGGTATATAGGTATGACCAATATATTTACCGTAAGCAAGGAGAATAGATGCATAAATTGCAGGTAACTTATATCTTGTTCAGGTTTCAATAAAGCTAAACCAAAACGATGCACCACTTCTACCACAAAACAGGGGGGGGAGGGGGAAATCATACAAACAGCGCTACACAGTAAACAGTGCTCTTATTAAATGATGGCGATACCAAACCATTAATACCTGTAGTGTCTTAAAGTGAAGATAATGGTTGCAGCCTAAAAAACCTAAGGCTTTCTCAGAACCCCAAAAACAGTAACTGTGTGTAGATTGTTCTTTTGGGTACAGTGGATCGGTCCAGAGGTTATACGTAAAAAAGAGAAGAAAGAGAGGGGAACACAAACAGTGTAATAAATTCAAACAATGGGAATTCTTCTTGTAGTTCTACAATTATTGAACGCACCCTTTGCTCCTCTTGACTTTTATGCTCGTCTCATGGATATACTTCTACCACGACTTAAGATGTTCATTCTGTGGTATATAAAATCCAATCTCTCCTTCAAAGCTTAACTAAATAACCCATATCGTTTGCACAAACTCCATTTTTTTTCCAAGTTATGATTCTGGAGAAAAGCAGTAGTTTACTCGGAGAAGCTAGAAGTTTCTTAAGAGCAACCATCTTCCTGTTGAACAATACAAAAAAAGTTTCTCTGCTGGAGTTAGGCAACTAATGAGACGAGGGAGCACAGGTTTGAAGGATCGTTAAAATACCTCAACAAAAAAGTAAATGCTTTGAAAAGTATTTCAAAGTGGAAATGGAATTCAGCAAAGAAGGTTTAAGAAGTTGTAAGCATCAAGGTATTCTACAGCAAGACAGAACAAAAGGCTAAGTGACCCTGCGGTGTACGATTGTACATGAGTGTTGACATGAGTATCTGCTCTAGGAGGCAAAGAGGGGGGAGAAGCAGTCCCCCTGGAAATTCAATTATACTTCCCCTTGCAGGCCGGGTTAGGCATCCCATTTCAGCTGCTGCTATGTTTCTTCATAAATGAAAGTTGAAAAAAAATACAGCTCAACCCCCTTATAACGCTGTGCTTGGGGTCCAAAAAAATCACATTGCGATATAAGCGGATCGTGTTAAAAATAATATACATTTGTATGCATTGTACAATAAAGTATACCAATAATCATGTTGTAAAGTATTCATAAATACAAAAACTGGGAGCCGCACTTGTATCGCATTATAAGCAGATTCGCGTTGTAACGGATCGCGCTATAACGGAGTTGAGCTGTAACTATTTTCCGGTGGCTTTTCACCTAACCCACGATATAAGTGAAGCGATTCACACACTCATAGGTCTGCTGACAGGTCTTGACCCCAGAGTTTAAAAAACAGCAGACACACTTGTGTCGATTCATTGTACACATCTCTATACGGGAAGCCTTTGCAACAAGATCATGAAATTACACCAAATTACATTACATCCTGCACGTTACTATGTCTTTACAAGATATGTTTATTGTTGATAAAATGCATCAGCTTTATATAAAAAAAAAATATATATATTAAAATATTAAGCTACAGTACCATTAGTACAGCACAATTCAACATCAAAAAATACAATGTATATTATCACCACGTACACGGAACACAGGCCGTTGGATTATTTTTATTATGAAGTACTAAACTAGTGATTTTTCATATTTCACGCTGCTTAGTATCCGTAGGCAGACAAATGACACCTATGCAAAACCAATAACACAAAATCCTGGTACAAGGGACATCTTCCTTACATACCGTGACTTCCTTGTCTAGCACAGAACACAATGTTGCCTTTGCTTTCTTTCTGTACCACGCACCCGTGACTAGTATCAGATGGCATGGCAAAGCACAAAACGAATTCTTAGCCACAGGCAAAAACACAATAAACAAATATCTAAGTGTTGCATTGGGCTATAAATCTCACAAACCGTTTCCTTGACAATGGGCCCCCAAGTGATTGCAAAAAGATTAACCTTGTCAGTGCCAGGGAAAAGATTTAACCTTTCCAGGGAAACAATCCCACGGAACCCCCCAGCATTTCCAATCCTGTGATCCCTTCAGCAGCAAATCACACCCGTCAAGTTCCCCCAGTTGGAGTAAACAGATGTGGAGTGGGCCCCGTTGTAGCCGTTTGACCAATCGGGAAAACGAGCATTTCCGTGACGTACATCGTAAGGCCCTGTGGAGTGCATGGGCCCATGACATTATTAAGGGCACTGCAAAGGAAAAGGCCTGAAATCAACCATCTTTAAATAGCATACAGTATTTTGTTTTACCCAGACAGCAGCGTTTGGGGACAGACTGGGGCAAATTTGTGTCGGACCCGCCAGATTGTTTTATGAGGCAGCTCAACAGATTCAGATAAAAGGGAGAGGAATTTCTAAAATAGTTAACCGTGGCTTGCAATTATCCCACTACCATTGTTTAAAAAACAGAGTACACGGGCAGGGGTTTGGTGGTAAAGTCTCCAACAAAAGTAGGTGATCTCTGTTCTAAATTCAGTGTCATCTCCTTGTGACTTTTCAACTCTCTTCCTCATAGCGATGTGACTTGCATCGGATTAGTGCATATCCTGTTAAGTAGAGAGGTACTGTAACCAAATTACTACTTATATTCAGAACAATGTATTAGTTTGCGAAGGCCTAATATGTAAACATGCCGTCAGAGTCCTCTCCAATATCGGAAGAAGTGTTTTTCAGGATGTTCTCACTTTAAAAGCAGCAGTTTACAGTAAGTTGCTGTTTAAAAAAAGAAATAAAAAAAATCCATTCAATACGTACATCAATACAATCTGCACAATGATAAGTGATTAGCCAAGTTGCCGATCGATCCGTTCTCCTGTAATCAATCACTGAAGATTCGGCTCGGGGGTTTTTTTATATCGCTATTAGTGCTGCAGAAGAGAACCCAAGATGCAAAGTTCTGTGGGAAAGATCATGTGACCAGGCAGTCACTAGATACAATAGGTGTACTGCTAGAGAGGGCAGGGCTCAAAAACGGGTGTGCCAGAGCCTGTTTTAGAAGAGGAAAGGGGTGTGACTTTGTAAATGGTTGCTATAGAAATTAAAAATGCTTGTTACATTAGAATACATTAAAAAAAAGAAATGTTACATGTTTATTTCTCATACTACAGAACTGATTTATTGAAGAAAAAAAAAACACATGTAGGTTATTGCTTGAACTGCAGCTTTAAATGGGATAAACATATTTCAAACAAGATAAACATCTATCAAAAGTGATCAGGTGTCAGCCATGCTTTCAATTGAGCATGTAGTTGTTTTTTTTCCTCTCAGTCCTGTAGCAATTTAAATAAAAGTGCTACAGTTAATTCCTTTGACACCAGTAGGGCGTGTAACATATCGCACAGTACCTGTAACCTTTTAAAAGCAACAAAGAACCCAGCATCAAAAGAAAGAACAATAAAATGACAAAGATATTGCAAAAGCAAGTACATCTTGCCAATATAAGTGTGATTGCTATCTGGAACACGGATTTCGTTTTTGTTGTTTATATTTTTACTTGTGTCTCAAAGTGACAAAAAAAAAAAGATACAAATCCAATGCTTTAAGAATAGAGCACTGAAAAACAAATGGTGCAACCTCACGGCCAAGCAGAATTAATTGGCATTCCGACTAACAAGCATGGATACAGGATTCCAATTGAATTTAGCATTTGCAGGCTTTACCAGCTATGGAGACAAACAGATAACAAGCTCCAGAATTGCAAAGTAATCTCACAGTAAAGACAGAACAGCAAAAACCGCTGTTGTGTGGGAGTCAGATTTTCTTCCATCCTTAGTGAGTCAACTTCTGCATCAAAGCAACACATTTCAAGCTATCGGAGCAATGTACTTCATGCAAGTTTTCTTTCCACCACAAAACGCACTGTTTGTTTTTTCCTCTTTCCAAATCGGGTTTAGAATTTTACAACCATAATAACACTTCAATAAAACACAGTCACTGCAGTCTGCAAAGCGTGAAAATTAGATACAGTATGCAGACCACATTTTAATTCCGTTGTGCAAATATTAACAAAAGCATGGAAACATGACGAACTGCATATAAAACAGACTTATCTAGGTCTCTCTCTGAAAGGAAGAATACAATTAACATGCCCAGGAATTGGCAAGCAAACGAGTAAATATGTTGCAGGTTTCTGATAGATTATCATTGATCAAAACAGCAGCAAATTGTAAAGCTGGACACCTGCAAGTATATTTGATTTCTACAATTCTACCCAAGATATCCTGAAAGGGAGCTCCGCCCTTATGGACATGCACTAGATATACATAGATGTGCACGAGTTTTTTCCTCCGCAATATTACAAAGATACGCCCTTTCCTCTGTTGCTCCACTGCTAAAACTCTGACTCAGGCCCTCATTCTCTCCTCTCGATTACTGTAACCTTCTGCTGTGGTTTTCTCAAATTGATTTAGCAAGCTAGGCTCAACAGAAAGTACATCTTGTGGCAAATAATCAGTAAAAAAATAAAATAAAAATAATTGTTGCCCTGAAACTGGCATTTGCTAACAGATGTAGCCATAAAGAAGTGATCCAAGGATATCCCACGAGTTACCATTTAACTAAACATAACAAGATCACAGGAAACTTGCTCTACTGAAATCACACTTATTAGCAGACTACATTGGCAGCTATCAAGAACTACTGCCATCTGTCAAATTACACTTATAACCCATTATGAATCCTAGATTTCCCGCAAAATAAAAATCCCCACTTTTCTTCACAGGGCAACTTTGCTGCAAGCATAAGCAATAATTACTAGTGGAAAAGACATGCCATGTTAATGATTATAGATGGAGGGGAACATGGACAAACCGCCTACACTCCCACAAGGAGAGCATGAAGCAAATACAGTCCTGAAATAAACTGCAGTCATTTTTGTATAAAAAATTAGAGTGGAGAATGAAGCGTGAAACTATCCCAAAAGCAAAGATCATATATTTTCTTGTATACTACTGACAATTTATAAAGCAGGTCACGTACACGCAACCCATGTGGACATGTATGCAACAGGTTAATAACCAAAACTCCAGTTGTCCCACTCGCCTCCCCACAAGGGACCAAGAATTAGCATCCAATGAGCGGCTGATGGACGTTCCTGTGTGTTGTATGGTTTCATTTTTGCTTCTTATTGCAGAATTTTGTGCATCTTGGCTTTAATTGATCCACTTTCTGCAGTGGCGTTTGGTATCTTACTACTAGGTACGTACACAAGCAATCCAATAAGAGAAGTACTGCTGTGGTTTAGAACCGTTGGGAACGGGCCTGGGAACGGGCCTGAGAACAGGGTTGCCCCCCCCCCCCCTCGATTTAATATTTTAATTCCGTCCCCCCAGTCCACTTTTTGTAGAATTTTGGCATTTTTCCCCCCTTGTTTCCTTTTTAATTTTTTGCTTTTTTGCTTGCTTATCACCGTGACCTATTCTGTTCAACAGTAACCCTTGCATTTTTTGCCTGTGTCTTTTAGACATGGTTGTGAGCTGAGCCAAGTATTTCCTTTTTCCCGTATGCTATACTATTTTTCTGTGTTCTTTTTGGTTATTTGAGCTCACACCTTTCACGTGTGTTTGTATACACTACGTATGCAGGGGCATAGCTATAGACCGGGCAGCCCAGGGCACCACACACTTGGGGGACTACTCTCCTCCTCTCGTCGGCAGTCCATCTCTCTTTCTCTTCTCCCGCAGATAGAGACAGGCAGAGGGAAAGATGATGGTACGCAGCGGCGGGCTGCCAGCATTAAGCAGAAGAGCAGCCGGCAGAGGAGTTAGGAGTTGCACGGAGGCAGAGCAGGACAGGTCTTGCTTTCTTCCTGTGTCTATGCTACTACAGCATACTCCTCCCCCGCCATCCTAATCTGCCCTCCACGTAACTCCTAACTGCACTACTGCTCAAGGCTGGTGGGCCGCACGTACCATCATCTCCCCTCGCCTGCCTCTATTGCCACCCTGTCCCACAGGTAGGCATGGAGGAGGAAGAGGGGGAGAGTCAGAGAGCTGAAGGTTGATGAGGAGGGATAGAGATGAGGATAAAGTGCGGAAACTGAACTTCTAACGTAAAAATAAATGGTGAGTACATTCGTAATCTATATTTTATATTTAATCTATATTTATTTCTGTTTGATATATTTAATTTCCTTCCAACAGATCAAAGAATATAAAGATGTAACATTAATAATACATTGAGTGAATTTTTCTCCAGAATCTATATAATACGTTCACTTATGGGGTCCTGAAAACAAATTTGCCCAGGGATCCGCACATGTCTAGCTACTCCCCTGTACATATGGTGTCGGTTTTTATTGCTAGTTTACAGTAAATTAAGTATTCCGACTCACTTCTTGCTCATGTGTTTGAGTGTCTTCCCTACTCCATTATTTGTCTAAATGTTAAAATATGTATTTCAATTTACTATGAAAATATGCAGGGGTTTGTGTGTATATAGTGTATTCATTTTTCTTTTTTTATGATACATCATTTATTGTGATTTTACTCAGCAGTTTTCTATAACCATCCTCTATACAAAACCAGCGCTCTTTAACCAGTTCTCCAAAGGGGCCAGAGCAGAAAATATTTGGGAGTAGAAGGACATGAGCTTATTAGAATGTAATTTGAGATGCATTAAAAGACTTGAAAATTGTTATATTTCAACATTTTACAGAGATTAATAAAATCTGTACCATACATATTTACATTACCTTAATTTACAAGTGCGTTTCAGGGTGAAAAACTGCACTTCGCATTAAATTAGCAGGAGCAGAGAGTCCAAAGGTCACATCAAGGCTCTTCATGGGCCTCATTTGGCCCACCGGCCACCAGTTGAAGAGCCCTGCATTTTACCATCAGAGATGTGTTGCTGATCAGTATTGGCAAACTTGATACCCTCTATAACTCACTATGCCGCTTTGTCCTCCAATGCAACTACAACACACATCACTGTGCAATGCTCAAAGAACTAGATTGGTCATCACTTGAGTCTAGGCACAAAGTTAATCTTTCCGGTCTTGCCTTCAAATACTTTCTGGGCAAGCTACATGTCTATCTGAACAAGCTCCTCACCCCTACCACATGCAGCACTTATCTGAGATCTGACTCCAAAGTATCAACCAAGTATCCAGCCACTTCTTCTCTTACCGTGCACCCTACAACTGGAAGTCTACCGGAGACTCTCACAGCTGCCACCAGTCTAAGATCAAAACTATAGCTGTCTCGCATTCTAATCTGGTCAGTAACTGTTACATACGCTTATAAATATATCTTATCTTTAACTGTTCATGCAATATCTTGTATATAATGTATAACCCTGTTCACTTAATGTAACTATGTATTTGTAACCATGTACTATTTGTCATTATAACAACAGGACATACTTTAAAACGAGTAGTAACTCAATGTATTACTTCCTGGTAAAACCTTTTATAAATAAATAAGAATATAGATCATGAAGGAGTTAATTATACTGCTGTAGTGTAATCAAATAAGTTTTGAATGCACTGTAACCTAAATGGGTTGCTGACTTCATAGATATAATCAAGTTATTTTAGAATAATTAACAGTGGAGGGAAAGTGAAGCATAGAAAAATAGGATTTGATGTCAGGAAAGTACCAATTTGCCCAACAAGTCTGCCCATTTACAGACCTAAAAAGGTAGAAAAAGTCACTTGAAATCTTATATTTCTTTTGTGTTTTTACTGTAGGTTACATTTTTTGTTCAAAAACATTTTTTTTTATACATACACAGGATCCCAAGGAAATGTCAAATCCATCCAGTGTCAGATGCCTCAAGCTGTGTGAAAGAAAAATGTCTATTGTTCAAGGGAGAAAGAGAAACACTTTTGTCCAGTAAATTGAAGACTTAAAAAAAAAAATTATATATATTTTTTTTCCCCCCAGATGTTAAAGTACTTAGACTATCGATAAAATAAGCAACTCATGTAGGTTTTCATTCCATTCATATAGAAGTATTATAGAATTTATGACTGCTCATCGAATATAAGCAAAAATGCACGTTAATTCTGGGCATTACTGAAATCAATGCACTCTGGTCAATATTCCAGGCATTGTCAGTAATGGCGATGCAGACAGGGAGAGGGAGGTTAGGTGGAGATGCGGGCAGGAAGAGGGAGGTCGTCTGGCAAAGCACAGAAGCTAGGGCAGTAGGAAGGATGTGACCTGGGGAAGTGGGACAGTTTCAGGGGCGGCTCGAGGAGCGGTGGGGGTGGCCCAGCCATCTGGTCAAGCAGAAGAGGGGCAGGCCATGGGTAAACTGGGAGTGGGTGGGGGGGGGGGGTGAACACATGGCCCGTTGCAAAGTTTTGCATTGTTAAAGTCATTAAAATATACAATATATAATCGTTATTCTGCCCTCAGGACATGGCATTACCTAATCATGACTACCCAGTAAGTTAAAGACCCAAAGCAAACCTTTTCCACCCGGGGCAGTAATGGCCAGGTAATGTCCTGTTCTTCTGGGCATTATTACTTAAATATTGATCATACTGAAAATGTTAAACCTTCTTTTACTCATCATGCATTCAATAACTAAGAGGAGAATTAACCCAATATAGGAAGTAAGGTCCCTTAATACAGAAAGTGAAGTTAAGTCTTCTTCCATTTCCCTTCGTTTCAGATTGTGTTCTGCTCTCCATAGTCAAGCAAAAAACGCGGCCTCTTCTGGAAAGCTAGCACAAAAAGGACATGACGTAGCCACTACATCATGAGGCCCCTTGGGTGCCAGACCACTTGATGTAGTGGCTACATCCTGGATTAATAGAGCCATTGCATTTTATTAACCCTTTTGCTAGCGCACACAGACACACACAAAAATACTCAATGACCAAGTATTCTTGTAAAAATAAGGGGGTTCCTTTTTAATCATTATGTATAAAATGTGTCATCCTGATCGGAAGTAAAACGGTAGCAAAGATATATAAAAGCTTACATTAGGCACAAATGAAATAAAAGTGATTCTGAACCGCGCTATAGATAATTGAAGTGAAAAATCAATGTGATTCAAAGTATATACATAAAGTGAATAAATCTACATAAGTGAATTTGGGTCATATATAGTGCTATAGGTGTAAACCAACAAGTAAAATTTAACCTGTTACTTTCATGTGATAAACTTGGAGGCTGCTGCTGTAGCTTTCATGGAATGGCTCCACAAACCATATCACTAGTGAGAAAAACAAAAGAAAAAACAGTGCAAAACCTCATTGTGTAATATTTAAATATATTGTGATAATATTTCAGCAGGTAAGTATCGCACGTACATCAATTAAAGTGTAAAGGAGGTGCGCATTCTAGCACTGTTCCAGATTTTTATTGTGGACATTAATGTACATTGCGTATTGTGTTTTTATACGGACATTCCAATCCGCTACCAGCTTACACTGGCGGAGACGTCAAAGACGCGACAAAGTCCCTGTGACGTCATCAGAAGTTTCCCCAGAGCCTGACACGAGGATCTGAGCAGACCGGCATTCCGGTGAATGTAACAGCCCTCGATCCAGACGTTTAACCGTGTTACGTCTGACAACCTGAATGGATCCCCTCGAAAAGCTAAGAATTTTAATATATTGTTGATGAAAGATTCATGCATAATTTAAAATAGTATAACAGCCCCACACCTCTGGAATGCCCTTCCCCCTCAATACCCGACTAGCACCCTCTCTATCCACCTTTAAGAACTACCTTAAGACACACTTGCTAAAAGAAGTAGCACTGTGGCTAATACTATACATGATTCATAAAGCTTGGCCCCCTGCAGACGCACTTACCAGAATGCCCTCCTACTATCTCTGTATGTTCTCCCTACCTAACAATTAGATTGTAAGCTCTTCAGAACAGGGATTCCTCTTCCACAATGTTACTTTTATGTCTGAAGAACTTATTCCAATGATCTGTTATTTGTAGCTATTTCTTATTTATGATTATCAAGTGTATTACTACTGTGAAGCGCTATGTACATTAAATGGCGATATATAAATAAAGACATACATACAATTTACAACTACATATATTGGATTCATTAATATGTGTTGCAATGTAAACGTTGTAATAATTGGGTACAGTATTTAACTTTAGTTTTAACTAGTAAAAAAAAACTTAACTATTCATAATCTGACTGGGTGCCTCAACAGTACTGCTTATGCTCATTAAATACTGTAAGCACGGAAACTTTTTAGCTATATCTCACGAGGGAAAAAACAATTGATCAAAAACCAGTGATAAAGTAGATTTCAGGTTTACATTAAGAAAATCAAATTCAATAATCAAATTAAAAAGACGAGTAGAACCTACAGTATCTATCTCTTAGCAGAAAGGGCCAGCAGGAAAATAAAGTATGTAAAAATTCACAAGTTATAAAATAAAGTACTGCATTAATTAAAGAGATAACCCTTCCGGTCTCAGCTGGCCAAGGACTCCTCATGGTATCTGTGACGCATTTATTAGAAGTCCACAACCCTCACTTATTTGGAACCTGACAGTTCTATTCATAATTTTTCACTGCATTTCAATTTCATTGTACATTGCACAGTCATGCCCCGTATGTGTAATTCATAGAAATATTAAACAGTGTTGTTTACAGAGCACTGATAGTGTGTCAGATAGGTGCTAACAGAGCCGCCAACAGAAATCATGGGGGCCAAGACAAACGCTGACCTCAGCGTGTGACATCAGGAGCGGGACTCTCATACAGGGGCAGAGAGACAAAGGTGTGGCACCACGCGCTCTTTTCTCGCTCCACAAACTATACTAATAGTCCGCATGTTAGACGTACATCTATTGTAATGATCCAGTATAATTTAGAGTTGACAATAGCCTAGATAAATTAGATTCTACAATGTCAGAAGAGGGTATACAGCTCACTATTAAATGTTTGAAGTCGAGTAGTGTAAATATGAATTTGCCCTAATGCCTAGAGTGTAGGGTGACCAGATGTCCCGGTTTTGCCGGGACAGTCCTGTTTTTTTAGGGTCTGTCCCGGCTGCCTGACATACTTTAAAATGTCCCATTTTTTTGTGGCTGTCCCGGCTTTGATCAGAGGAGGGGGCAGCAGAGAGCAAAAATGCAGGGAAGAGAGCAGAGGCCGGTCTGGCTGCTGCTGCAGAGGGTGGGGGCGGGGTTAGTGACAGCGGAGCCTCAGCAGTGAGAACCGGAAATGAGGTGGCTTTCCTCCCAACCAAGATGGCTTCCCCCCCGAACCAAGCTCACAGTGAAAGGTAGGACACACACACACACACACACACACCTGCAGCGGCTCAGCGAAAAGGTCAGGGTCGGGTCTGCGCAAGGTCAGGGTCGGGTCTGCGCAAGGTCAGGGTCGGGGGTCTGCGCACGGTCAGGGTCGGGTCTGCGCACGGTCAGGGTCGGGTCTGCGCACGGTCAGGGTCTGGGTCTGCGCACGGTCAGGGTCTGGGTCTGCGCACGGTCAGGGTCTGCGCACGGTCAGGGTCTGCGCACGGTCAGGGTCTGCGCACGGTCAGGGTCTGCGCACGGTCAGGGTCTGCGCACGGTCAGGGTCTGCGCACGGTCAGGGTCTGCGCACGGTCAGGGTCTGCGCACGGTCAGGGTCTGGGACTGCGCACGGTCAGGGTCTGGGACTGCGCACGGTCAGGGTCTGGGACTGCGCACAGTTAGGGTCTGGGCAGGTCAGTGGCTGTGCAGGTCAGTGGCTGTGCAGGTCAGTGGCTGTGCAGGTCAGTGGCTGTGCAGGTCAGTGGCTGTGCAGGTCAGTGGCTGTGCAGGTCAGTGGCTGTGCAGGTCAGTGGCTGTGCAGGTCAGTGGCTGTGCAGGTCAGTGGCTGTGCAGGTCAGTGGCTGTGCAGGTCAGTGGCTGTGCAGGTCAGTGGCTGTGCAGGTCAGAGAGAGAATGGACGGGGAGAGAATAGAGGAGGGGATTGAGAGAGAGAAAATGGAGGAGCGGAGGAAGAGAGAAAGAATGGGGGGGATGGGGAGAGAATGAGGGGAGGGAAGGGAGAGAATGGGGACGGAAGGGAGAGAGAATGGTGGGAGGAAGGGCGTGAAACTGGGGGGGGAGGGAAGGGAGAGAGACTGGTGGGGGTGAGAGAAAATGAGGGTTGGGGAGGGTGAGAAAATTGGGGGGAGGAGGGATAGAGGGAATGGGGGAGAAGGTAGAGGGAGAATGGGAAGAGGTAGAATGAATAAGACAGCATCAATGGTGACACTATTAGATAAATATCATAATATTAATTTTTTTTATCATGTAATTTGTTGTATTAATAATGTTTATGTGTCCAGGTTTTTCATTTTCAAAATCTGGTCACCCTACTAGAGTGACATTGGGCGCTACCAGTGTGTGGAATTGAAATGTATTTTCAAAAATAGAGATACAGTTGGTGACACTAACTATTCCCTAACAAGAAGCACACTCTTGGAGCACACCGGGGCAGATAAAACTTAGCATTTATTATTACCACAATTAATATAGGCCTACACATGCAAACAAGAATTTCAAATGTTGTAAACAGTGGGTATATTTAAATCTTAAAAACATATCACGACACTGGGTATTGATGTTTAGTTGTGTTAATAGAATTTGCACAGGCACTAAAAACGAACCCATCCTACCGCCTGATATATTTTTAAGATTTAAATATACCCACTATATACAACATATGAAATTCTGGTTTGCATGTGTAGGCCTATATTAATTGTGGTAATAATAAATGCTAATTTTTAACTGCCCCGGTGTGCATCAAGAGTGTGCTTCTTGTTAGAGAATAGTGTCACCAACTGTATCTCTATTTTTGAAAATAGTTCAATTTAATGCCTTAATATATTTATAGCCTTAACAGTTTAGACGGCGGGGTATACAGCACAGATTCCATATACTCCTGGCATAGGCACCGGGTACATATGTTAGGTGTATTATGGGGTAGCCAGTCATCCGATCACTCCCTAACTAAGCCTCTAGAGTTTATATAACTTTAGCTCCACTCTCACTCTAACCATTAGAAAGGAGTTGATCTGAGCAAGCGAGCTACTGTATACTGATCAAGGGTCATAACCCTGGCAGTACAATAAGAATACGGAGGCCTGAAGTGAGGCTCACAGCAGTAAAGGTGATGTCTCGCTAGAGGGCTGTTTGGAGTGTATTTCCAGACTAATGTACAAGTCTGCCACCAATCTCTAGCCTTCTAAATAACAGCATCACAACTGGTGAACATGATACAATTATTCACTGGCTGGGAAAGACTCCCTGTCCCTATGTTTAAACACTGTTGCAATATGCCTTGTTGCCACAAAAGATATATATGTTTGTCACAATTTTGTTAGCTTTCACTGGTTGTCACTCCTTCCTCCCCCACCCCACGTAAGAGATTTATGCTAGTTAGGGGGATTATATTTACAAATGTGGTATCTGAGAGACCTGAATAATCAGTGGTGTAAAACAAGACACACCTACCTAGGCATACACTAACTTTTAAGGCCTCGTTCAGGGTGCCGGCTTCAGAGTGGGGGGGCGTGCTTACGTGCGGGCGGACGTTAGATACAAATCATTTCAACAGAATAGCAGTTGTCAGGGTAGCAGCTGCCCTGTCTCCGAAGTACGGAGTTGACGCTTGCTACAGTTTCAATAAACAACCCAAGTTGTTTTTTGAAGCTGCAGCAGCGTCACTGGTACTTCGGCAGCCAATTAAATACTTCTTGAAAATGATTTCAACACAGCAACACCGATCCCTAAGCTGCCGTCTCTCGCCCCGCCTCCTCCCCGCTTCCTGAAAGCTTGTAAAGGTCTGCTGGGGATGATGTGCACACATCGCCCAGCAGACTGACGCTCGCACACGCGAACGTCCGCCCTCCACCTCCTGTCTCTAGCACCCTGAACTCGGCCTAAGGCTAAGGCCCCGCTGACTGCATGCAGGCGGCGCGCTGAGAGGCAATTGATCGCTACCTGCGGTCTGTAGGGAGCATGTATAGTTTAGTGATCTAGGCTTATCTAATAAAAATAGTAATAGTCTGCGCTCTAGTCAGGATTTTAATTCGCCAGTTTATAGGTTTCAATAGAATGGTTTTATTTTTGTAATATCATATTAGGAGGTTTCTGAGTGCTTGACATCGGGTTCTGTTCTCTTTTGTGTGTGTATGTGTGTTTATTCATCAAGCTCCGTTACAGAGTTAACGCAGCCAAACAGGTGTGAACGCCTATTCAAGTCAATGGGATATATCAGGTGTGTTAAAGCATAACAGAGCTTCATGAATCTGGGGTTATATCTCTGCTAAATCCTAAAAATGTATAACCCAACACACAAAAAAAAGCTTAGTAGGTTATACTAATATCTCACTGTGGTCCATGAAGAGAAAATGGAAACAGAATTGCGTGCCAAGTCCCTCTTCCAAATGGAAGATGTGTAAAAAGCGACATAAAAGTGCGTACTGTAACTTTGGGAGCAAGTTTAAAACAAGAAAGTTGTTTTCAAAGCCCAACATTGTACAGAGCATCACCACAACAGGCACATAAAGCCTGGCAACATCTGTAAGGCCTTGTCTCCGCTGCCTACTTCAGCGTCCACTGTGGCGGACGCTGCGCGCACAAGAGCCCTCCCCGCAATGGCGCCGGGCCCGCTGCGAGGGGGGGCCGCAGCGCTCGCGCTATTCCTGCTCTCAATAGAATTGAGAGCAGGACTCGCGTCGAGCGATTAGGCACGCCCCCCGGCGGTTCAGCCAATGAGGGCGAACCTGCCGGGTGACGTCATGGCCGCGCCCCCGTCACTCCTCCGCCACGCTCCCCCCGGTCTCTCCTCCTGCAGTGAGCTGCAGACCGGGGAATCGGCTGAATGCGCCGCCAAAAGCGCGGGCGCGCGTTACAGCGGCGTGACCGGGGCCTTAGCCTAAGATTGAATAGGAGGAGTGACTTAACTCTGCGACTCCACCAGTGTCATCATAAGCCATCTTTTCTGTGAGACAGAGTAAACACATTGAAAGCTGAAAATAAATACTTACAAACTAGAGAGACGGATATTTCCTGTTCATTTTCAAGCAATGCTTCTTTAAGACCAGGACTACGATATATATATAAATATATATATATATATATATATATATATATATATATATATATATATATATTTTTTTAAAGATTGATTAAAATGGTAGAATTGTTCTTTAATTTGAAAGAAAATGGGAAAGAAATTAGGTCTGCCAGATGGCTAGTTTTCATTTTCTTGTTCCAAGAAGATAGCAGATGAGGTGTTAAACTAGTGGCAGATTTCACTGCATGAAAAATGCAAATGAAATATTACATTACCAGTAAGAAATTAGCTGAAAATGACATCAGCAGCATCTTATAGGAAACATGCAGAGAAGTACAACGCCTAAAAAGAATAGTATGGTCCGGAATGTCACCGGCAAATAATGTAAGATTGTAATAAGGGATTATAATCCCTTTAGTGTTAGGGGAGGCAAGAAAATAACAAATATGCAGAGGGAAAAAGAGGAACTATGGATTTATTTGTTTACGGTCTTAATATACATGCAGAACCATCATATTTGTGTCTATGGTGTGTGTAATTTATTATTATATTATAATATATACATATATATTGTTTTCCCTTGTTTCCCTGTACCTGGGATAGAACTGCCAATGCTGCTATTAACTGTTGGCAACCAGGAGGCCTGAGCCTCCACCACGGGAAGCCTGGGGTGATACTGGTTCGTCTCTGTTCAGCACCTCCACCTGCAAGGGATCCCAATGTGGTGAGACAAGCCCCTTACAGGAACAATACCAATAATACACACACACAGATATAATAACAACCTTTACTGAACAGACTATAACAGTACCCTGTACCACACAGTATAATAGGACCTGCCCCGTACCACCAATGAGTGTCCCCAAAGTACATAGGGTGCCTGGCACCAATACACTGATGTCCTTCTCCCCCCCCCCCCCCCCCCTTCCCACCAATGTCAGGACCCACCCAAAAGTGTAGGAGATAGCGCTATCCCATGAAGTATTGGTGCACTTAGTTGGTACCTGCCCGGGACTCCAGCACCCGGGTAATGCAGATTAACAAGGGGATCCGTCTGATCCAACGTTGTCGTCGTCTGCGATGGCATCCGCATCCGCATGGGGTGAATTCCGGCGTGGATAATATCACCATACAGAGTATCTTACAACGGAGGTGGTCTGGTCACAGACCACAGGCCACAATCACTGTGTGGCGTCCTCACGGTGTCTCTGACACTAGACAGTACAATGTGGAAGCATCCCTATCTAAGGGCCTTCCCAGCAGCAACTACAAGCTACTGTGAGTCGGGGCCTAGCTGGGGCCTAAGGGGGATATATTTGGCCTAGTCTCAGAGCCACTGTCTCAGACACTACCTGCTTGATCCAGCTCCCTCTTCCGAGTGGCGTGGTCCCGCTGATTGCGCCAAATATATTAGTGTGCTGCAGGGAATTACGGGAGCCCTATTGGCTGCTGTGAGTCGTGTCTACTCCTAGAGGCTCATGGGAGTTGTAGTTCCCTTGCGGAGCTATGGGTGTAATGCCACTGCTCTTAGTGCACTGCACATGCACCGGTTGTAGTAAGATGGCCACTGCAATTCCACATGTCATCTGCGCATGTGCGAGCTGCTACTGCGCGTTCGCGTCATTTGGCAAGATGGCAGCGCCATATGCGGAATGCCGGCGACCCGCTCCCTGCACCGCAGCAACCTTACAGCCGTCCCTCTCACGCAGCCCGGAGGTAAGAGGAGGACCTGGCTACATACATACATACATACGACAAATGCACTCGCCCCCTCGCCCAGGGCGAGTGCATTTTGCCCGCTGTCAAGTGTTACCAGCGGCAGGGTGTTGCATCTCCCGGCATTTTCCTGAATCTGTCTGACCACCTTCAGTGTCTCCCCTGGCATTTCCCGTGAAAATGGCCGCAGCAACCTGCCACCGGTAGCATTCAACAGCGGGTAAAGTGAAGGGGGCTACAATTATACATTTTTTTGGGGGGGGGGTGGTGGTAAGCGAGTGCCTTACTGTGTTAATGTGAATTGACTAAATGTGAACAATTAAATATAATCACAACTGAGGTGTGATGTGTGCGTCTAAACATATGTATAAAAAATTAAAGTGCTTGAATATTATTAAAAAATATGTGCACATAATAAAATTCAATTAGAATCAATTCCATTAACAAGTCTAAAATAGTCCATGGGGGTATATAAAAAGTTACCAACTTGTAGGGAATGTAAAGCAATTGAGACGTAGCAGCTTTAGGTGGGAACAAAGTGTTCCATGGAAATTCTACAATGCAAAATGGAATCAAAGAAGCTCATGCTCCATAGCACAGATCAATTTAATTTTTAAAAAGTGATGTATTAAAAATACTCAAAGTGTATATTCTTTAAAGCATTTCGGTATACAACGTTAACACTCTGGATATACTAGAACAGATAACCGCAGAGCTGTGATGATAAAATTTCTCTTCAAGGTTTTAGATGTCCGTTTATATCGGAGTATAGAGGAGAGATACTACAGTAGTAACAGCATTGCAGCTCTAAAGCCCTCCTCAAGGGACATCACAGAGGTGAAGTGTGCCAAGAACAGGTGAAAACTGTAACCTGTGTCCCGCAACTGCAGAGTAACCAAGACTCCATGGTCGACTAATCGGTAAATTTCAAAAAGGCACCGACAGTCCAAGTTTAGTGCATCACAAAACCAGCTGATCTCCACAGAGGTAGTATTGCTTTTTACACTACAAATAATGCATACAGGTATTTAATAATTTAGGCTGAATTGCCACCTGTGACCACACAGAGTACTAGAAGAGAACAGTCGATCTTGGCACTTCGATTTGTGCTTCTCACAGGAGATTGGAAACAGAATGATCAATATATACAATGGAACATAGAAGTGGAAATCCCTATTATGACGAAGTTGAACAAGTGGCAGTAACATGTTTAATAGATTCAATGTAGCCAACTGAAACCTTTAATAAATACAAAAAAATAAAAAAACAGACATGTATAAGTCTTTTAAATCGCTCTTAAAAATTCTAACATTTGCATAGTAAATAAATGCTGTGAAGGACATTTTGGTGATTAGACCGTTTGTTAGTCCTCAAAGCTACAGGTGAATTGAGCTTTTTTTGTTTTGTTCTCTGTCTGCAAAGTAATTATGATACTATCATTAATCAAACATACAAAAGTAGCTGATATGCTTGAATTCAGCAGGCCAAAAGAAAAAGCAAAAATATATACTTTTTTTTTACCAAGATACAAAAAAAGTTTGGGTCTGTGGAAGCCATTTACACTGATATATATATTTTATATCTTTTTTTCCTACCGCTCACATTTTATTGGCCCATTCGAACACTGTTTTGAAAATCTGATGCTCTATTCAGGAGATACAATCGTTTGAAATATTAAGTGTCTGGGAGGTTAAAATGCAGCTCTCCCCTGAGCAAATACAGTGCAGTATAAAGGTTACCATTGTAACTCCAGATGCTACAGCCAAAGTAAATAATTATTTCTAGCAATAAAAAATAAACTCCATTGTATTCATTATTGATTTATTTAAAGAACAGGACATGCTGAGGGTTGAAAGACAGGAACATTCTAGGAATT